>NW_025109555.1:0-8056 GCF_011392965.1 Frieseomelitta varia
GTATAGTCATTTGACATTATGTTATAATATTTTATATATTTATATATTATTCTCTATTCGTATTTTACAATCAAATTTTATACTATACTTTGACATTATAATAAAACATGTAATAATGATACAACTAAATTGCATAGTTTCTAAATAAATTTAAAATACAGTAAAACACATTGCATTGAATTAAAATTTTAGAATTATATAATTTATCCACTATAGAATTTACAAAAATGTAATAAATTATCATTCATACCTTCTTCTTTTTTTTTTTCAATAATTAAATTTAATTTTTGTAATTAACAAGTTTTTATGTATTCTAAAACCTATCAAAATGTGAGGAAGCAGACATATATTTAACCTACTCTGCTAATAAAATTTCAGTAGAAAAAAGGACGAAGTCGTGTAACGTTATTTTGTTGTATATACGGATGATTTGTTTGTAACTGACTTAAAAAACGATTAATATCAAAATTTGTTGCTATTTGTGTGAGAAACGTTAAAATTTATTGTACTTCCTAATATGACTAGGTAAGTCTCTTATATTTTAAGGTTATATTTGTTACATTATGAATCAAAACATTCTTAGAGCAATTACGTTTGCTTTATTCCAACGTATTATCAGATCAACACGATTATTTTTGTTCCATCTATGATATGCAATCACTATCATTAAATTGAAATTTTAAATGTTTCTGCTTTCAAGAGCACGTTTATTTAAAAACATGTAATTAGAAAATCAAATTTCAAGTATGAAAGAAGCAATGAATAAATAATTGTATAGAAAGTTAGTTTTCAGGCACAGTTTTTGGAAAAACTGTATTGACAATTTTTGAAAAAGATTGTTGTAAACAGCAGGATAGAACCTTTGTAAAAATTTTTGGAATCCTCTATTTTTTTATAGATAAAAATGCATTTAAAAATATTAATGTCAATATGTGCTCACAGATATATCCACATATACATACAATGTCTTTGTATATTTAAATAATACATGAAACAATAGGTGTATATGTGAAACTTACAGATCAAAAATAGAGTTAGGGGATGTAACACCGCACAATATAAAACAGCTGAAGCTTCTTAACCAAGTGGTATTCCCAGTCTCGTACAATGAAAAATTTTACAAAGATGTTTTAGAAGCTGGAGAGCTGGCAAAACTTGCATATTACAATGATATAGTGGTATGCCATGTTTACTTATAAACATATGAATTTTAAGTGAAAATTACAATTGACTTTATGAATAGCAATATTTGTTTATTTCAGGTCGGTGCAGTTTGTTGTCGTGTAGATACCTCTGAAAATTCTAGACGTTTATATATTATGACACTGGGATGTCTGTATCCCTATAGAAGATTAGGAATAGGTACTGTAATGGTACAACATGTTCTGAATTATGTTTACAAGGATGGAAACTTTGACTCGATCTTTCTGTAAGTATTAAATGAAATTTATTAAACATATTAAATGCTGTTTACAAATATTAATATATAATTGCTGTTGTGTTATTCGTTTTTTGTTCATAGTCACGTTCAGATAAGTAACGAAGGAGCCATTGACTTTTATAAAAAATTTGGATTTGAAATAGTAGAAACAAAGGAACATTATTACAAGCGAATAGAACCTGCAGATGCTCATGTATTACAAAAAACTTTACGTCCTAAAACAAATCAAACGAATAATCAACAAAATAATCAATAAAAAAATCGTTAATTAATAATTTATCGCATCTCCAAAACTACATGTTCTCATAGTCTGGTAATAAAATTATTTTTATTGTACTTCCCAGTGTGTTATAAGTTATAAAATTAGAGTTTTATAAATAATTTAATAAAGTTGACAAATACGATGTACATTGCCGTAAAAAATATAACTTAACAATTCCATAAATTATTAATATATATAACAAAAAGTTCATAATTTTCCAGTTATAGCCAATACTATACATATTCATTGCCTCTTTTTTTATCATGTCATTAAACTTGTATCACATTTATAATACTTTATTTATGCCTAATACATTTAGTAACTTGTGTCAGCTGCATAAAATATTATAACATTGAGAACTGAAATAATCCCAAATATTTTATACAACCAATATGTCTATAGTCTTATTCTTTAAACATGTTCTCAGTAGAAAATGGAAAGCTACTTTGCTTTTCCTCCAATTACACATTCAGTAAACGTAATACAAAGATATTACCGTTTAAGTACAATAAGTTGAGAGTATTTGATTTTAAATTAGACATTGAATACTATGGTCACCATTAATAAAATATAAATATACAATACAAAATATACAGATGGAAACACATTTAATACATTTACGTACCAGTGGATAAAGCTTTCGAAATATTTCAAATCATTTGTACATAAAAAAATCGATTAAATTGACATCTAAAAAAAAAAAAAAAAAAAAAAACAGCAAAGAAACTTTTGTTCCCGCGTATAAACATTTATATTTTAATGAGTATTTCCTATATGCACATGCTTATGATGCCAGCAATTCTTGCAATCTTTTCACGCATAGATCTGATCCTTCGCTTGCCTCTTTCGAAACCTGTAAATTTAAATAACTTGATGTAACACGGCACAATTTAATATTGATTTATTTAACGAGGCAAGTATTTACTGGTGTTAAGTTAAGAAACCCATGAGGTAACCCTGGCAATATGTCAAGCGTGACTAATACACCAAGCGACCGAAGTTTCCTTGCGAACATGACAGAGTCATCAAGGCATGGGTCCAACTCTAACGTCTATAAAATATTTATATATAAGTAATTTTTTTTCTGTATGTTATATTGCATGTAAAACTTGACATTTAAAAATTTACCAGCATCTTGACGGGTGGTAATTGTGCTAGAAGATGATCTGCTGCAAGATAAGGACTTAAATATGGATCTCTGGGCACTGTGAATATAAATTCCTCCATAGGGCTCTTCACATTCTCTATATCCAGTTCCCTGGATTCTCTATGCCTTCCACTAAGAGACCATCCGAAGAAGGACCAGGATTTATCATTCTTCGATACATTATTCCCTGTATTAATAGTGCCATTCCCAACGTGCGTCGAAGCGTTTGTTTTACCACAGTTTCGGTAAAGATCAAAAAATTTGTTAACGTATTCTTGAGATTTCGCTTCATCCTGTAGATGTTCCGTCCCTGTTACGTTAGAGAGAATGTTCAGAAAGTATCTAAATGTAAAACCAATTATAATAAAAACAATGAGGTGAAATGAAAATTATCGCATACTTAAACTATTTTCTTAAAGAAATATCTTTTTTATATTTAACTTTTTTATATTTATGTCATGCATTTATTTACCGTCAACTTCTGTCAAAGTGACAGAATTCAAAGTAGAATCAGATGGCAAGGACGCTAACTTGTGCGCGTCGTTCGTTTCATCTCCATTAGGACTGAGAGCTAACGCTATTAGATCGCTTTCGCTCACCTCGGCGAAAGATTCCGACTCTGATTTTGAACATTCAGCGGCGTATGCTTTTAGGCAACGTAAAAGAAATCCCATAGGTAATAACGGGTCTGTAAGGCAAAGTAATCGCGACGGTGACAATACAAAGTCGACAAGCACTGGTGTGTACGCCATAAATATTCCATCAGGCTTTCTGATGTTCAACTGCAAACACTTTAAAGTAACTCCCAAATTCAAGTTGGCCCCGGCGGAATCACCTGCATAAAAGTTTTATACACAGTGTTTTTAAATATTATATACGCAACAGGATACGCGTTAAAAATTATGTTAAAAAAAGCTCGTGTTAAAAAGCTTGCAAATGCTTTGTATCTTACCAGCAAAAACTATTTTTTGAGCTGTACTCCCAAGCAATGTACTTGCATGATTTAAAGACCATGCATACGCATATAGCACTTCCTCGAGTGCACGAGGAAACGGAGCTTCTGGCGCTAAACTGTAATCTATACTTAAAATGGGTATACCAAGATTGATGGCCCAATCGCGTAAGTATGTTTCATGAGATAATGAAGTTTGTGCTACGAAACCTCCACCATGACAATGAATTATTAATTCATTGGACAATCCATGCAATTCGCCTGCCACTCCACCCGAACCGACCTGAGAAAAGCATGTACTGCACAGAAGTGAAACCGATGTTTCGCAATAATTTTTACTCAATTGAAGAGAATTTAAGGACAAGAACGACAACTAAAAATACTGCTTGTATCAGATGTTTAAAAGAAAATTAGATTATCTCTTTACCATCCCCAAACGACGTTTAGAACTGAACAGTCTAACGTGTATTGGCTTCTTTCCAACGTGACTACTCGGTATTGGAATCGACACGGTTGATCCACTTAATGTAAGAAGTGTCAACTCTTCAGGTGGAATAGAAATTATTTGATTTATTGCCAAAGAAGGAGCTGTTATGGCAGGCAACCTGCGTGCAAGATCTAAAACATAGTTTACACGTGTATATATAATACGTTTTAAAACAATGAAGATACAAATATGTAGTGAAACAGTTATTACATTTAAAATGTAAATTACACATATATGTATATATTACTATATCATATTATTACCAGCCTCGTTAAGAAACCAAAATGCTTGACAAAATGAGATATCGGCGCGTTGGGATACGTCGACAATACGACGCGCCCTTACTTCAGGATCTAACATGTACTTGACAGAATTAGCACATCTCGCTAATAACGTGCCATTGGCATAAAATGCTTCGCTGAATGTTGCCATACAAACCATTATGGTTTTTAGAATGGGCTTTAAGCTATCGTGAAACTGGAAACAATACACTTTGCCAGGAAACAAATCAACAAATACTACAATTACTTCAGCCACATATAAATATCATTATCAGTACCTGGAATCCTAAACATCTGCCATAAAAACAATATTGATTGATACTATCTACTTTGTTTAAAATTTCGTGTGGATTGTGATTATCTCCTATAAAGAGAGACGGTTTTCCATCGCTTAGGTGCTCACTCCAAGAATAAAGAGTCTGTAAATGTTCCAAGCAAGTGCACAGAGATGCCAGTAATTGTGAACATGCCTCAACTTCCCTACAAATATTATGTACTCGTTCATACAATTTTGAAAAGAAATCGTTCAATCGTTCGTACAAGCAAATGCCAGCTACCTCATGTAATAACTTTTACGAAAAAATATAGAGTCCTTTTGACAATATATCTGGTGACAGATCAAACGAGAATGAATAATGCATTTGTCTATCAGCACCAAGAAACTTCTGTACCCATTACCGGGCGTTTGTGCATCCAGATCGAACATTGGCGCGATTCTGCTAATTTCTTTATACAGTGGTTGCAACTGTACCAAATGATCCAGTATAGCTGTAAGCGCAGCTCTAATTCTAATACTGTTCTCATCTTGGTGAGAGGCAAAGTATTCTGAGCTGGCATTGCACAGCTCGCGTAACGCTCCCCACTGTAAGGGCTCAACATCTTCGAATGGTCTGTCGAAGTCATCATCGAGTGACATCTGAGCTGTCCCTTGTTTAGTCATTTAGCAAGAAATTTTCAATCGATCACTTTGCGACAATGATTGTGGAATCTGTAACATTGACATTTACATATATCATTCTCCACACATTTGCTGAAAAAGAAAAAAAAAAATTGCATGTTCTTGTAAATACACTTGATACCAGTGTGGTGCTGTGTTTCAAAATGCGATAAAAGAGAAAAAAGATCGTCCAGAAGATAACAGTTGGCAATGAAAATTAATACCTTTGAAGTTCATGATGTCAACTCGCATTAGGTTATCGAAATTTAGGATTTAAGAGATACTCAGGTCACCTCACTTTCGGACTTTCGACTTGCACTGCATTATGTTGACATGCGTTCAACCTTTCGTACACATCGCACTCTACTCTCCCGATAGTGGCGTCTATTTTGAATTTGACATTTCCAAGATCTCTATCGTGACCGCCATATTGTTTTTCCGATCGATAGCGTTCTCTCGTGCGCTACGTATAAATTGACATACACGCGTTTGAACAATGAACTGCACGCGGCGCGATATTGTAAACTGAATATCTACCAATGAAATTAATGATAGAAATATCTACTTGAATGTTCACATGAAGTTTTTACATTATGAAATGTAATTCCGTAATTGTTACATATATCTTTTGTTTAAATCCTCGACTTGAAAATAAATAAATAACACGATTAGGATGGACTTGAATAAAGTTTGAAATGAAACAATTGTCACTATCGAATTTGAATGCAAGTCAAAAGCAAATCTGAAAATTTACAAAAGCGACGACTTTCAACTGATCAACTGCGGTGGCAGAGAATTGAATTTAATATGTGCAGCATGGTTTAACGACCTGTGTAATTGGCGCAGCTTATCGGAACTCTCATTTCGTGAACGATAATCACCTTGATAATGTGTGCCGACGAAGAAGTACATGCATATCGACGTTAACGGGCGAGTAATTCTGTATTATCGATAAATATACTTACCAAGGCGTACGTACACCTTCTCTGGTAAAGAAACGAAATCAAGGCGCCCTTAATATCGATGACGATGGCGAAAGAACTGAAATTACAATTCAATGGTCACGACTATTACGTGTTAGGCACAGCCAGCCACGTCAGATGAATTAATCATAAAGCGATATGTGGAACAACTGATTTTCGTGGGCATTTTATTTTATTTTATTTTTTTTCTTCTCTTTTCTTTCCGCCTTCAGACTGTAATTCATCATCGCGTGTCAGCGAATGATAGCGTTAACTGCTATCGATTTTCACTTAAAAGTCATTAAAAAGTTGTACTTCGCTGCATACGATAAAGCCGACGGGTATCGTCGTTCAAGTGATACCTCGCGAGTAGTTCTGAAAAATTATCAATCGCAGATAAAGCTGCAATAGTAAATACCGCGTTATTACGTTACTATCGCGTCCAAGGGCAACGCCGAAAACGGAACGAAACCAAACGGTGAATTTACCTTTGTAATTTATTTATTGATAAGTAAAATTACATATATCCACAAACACAATACGTTCTTTTTTTTTTTCTTTTTCTTCTTTTCTTTTTTTCTTTCACGGAGTGTATTAATGCGATAAAATTTGTGAGCGGCGAGGAGAAATATCCGTTTGTGTGTGTGTGATGGAGAGAAAGTGGGAGACGGGGGGAGTTTCGGGTTTCAATCCTCCGGGTTTAGTAACTCTTTTTTTTTTCTACTCGTCGAAGAACGGTCGCAGAGAAAACGTTCTATAGCAGAAGATATTTGTGTAGTTTCCGATCCTACGATCTCTGAAAGCGAATTGGAAAATGTCCATCGTGTTACCTCGGATTCGGATTGCGTATCGATTGCGTGTATTTTTCTTTTGCCCCTCCCTTTCCCCCGGTGGTTATTGCGAAAACGTCAGCTTTCGTCGAATCTCGACGCGCTGATTCAGCCGTGTCCAGCGTCGGAGCAACCGATCGAGCGCAAAACTCGGCATCTTAATCGCGAGATTCAGCTGATGCGTACAACACGTCACATACAAAACAATATATATATATATATATATGTGTGTGTGTATAAAACGCCGCGATACCGAGCAGAGAACTTTGATTTCAAGCAACGCTTTTCTCGTCGTCGTCGAACGCGTCAAGTAAGATCGAAAACTAATACAGCGCTGTGTGTAGGCGTGTAAGTAGTACACGAGTGTAATAATCGTCGTATTGCACGTACAATCGGGCTCTCGCAATCTTATCATCGATTTTACGATATCAAGTTTTTCTTTTCTCTCTTTTTTTTTTTTTTTTTTTTTTTTTTTTTTTTTTTTTTTTCATTCTTCAAATTCTTCTTCTTCATCTTCCTCTTCTTCTTTCTTCCTTTCCCTCTCGCTTCTCACGTGTCTTTTTTTCCACCTCTTCTTCTTCTTCTTCTTCTTCTTCTTCTTCTTCACTTCTTCACCTTTTTTCCCCCTTTTCTTTAAGCTAGAGTTTAATTACCTCGGTAAATATTTATTACCTCTTTACAAAAATCAATTCTTAAACTTATACAGAGTGGCTCGATGCAAATTCACAATATCTTGAAGGGAGAGAGTGATGACCGT
>NW_025109556.1:0-8081 GCF_011392965.1 Frieseomelitta varia
AAAAAAAAAAAAAAAAAAAAAGAAAGAAAAAGAAAATATAAAAACGATGAAAGCCTTGAAAGTTGAATGTAAGTACACAACAGCAGCTTCGAGCTGTGCGAAACACGTTCTACCAGTGTCCATTAGCCAAGGTCGTCCTTCGCGCGTCTAACGAAGAGATGGAAGAACCACAAAAATAAAAAGACACGCGTAAAAGAGCAGCACGTGTGGTTGTCTTTTAGCGCGAAACACGTGTCGCGTTTATAAAAGGACCAAAGATGGCGTCGTGTTGTTTATATCGATTCCTTCGATATCGATCGCGCTTGATGAAACACTCGTGTCACCTATCTTCTAATTTTGACACCGATTCAGAAACCCGTGCATTTAAATAAGGGAAAGTATAGAACAATTTTCAAACATCGATGATTTTGGCATTCGTTGCGCAACCGGAAAAACGGCGGATTTCGAAATTCGCTCAGAGAAGGAAAATAGAAATTTCTAAACATCGCGGCTGCCAAATTCACCCCACCTGTTCTGCAACTTTTACATAGGGGCATATATCTCATTCTACGTTTCGGAATTTACATCTATGTGTTCTAGTCACCGGAATAAAAATAGACAAGAGTAACAAACAATGTCGCGCAATATGGTCTTTGTTTGTAGGTCCAAGCAAATGTTTTCGTACATTTATTGAACACGTTCGATTGTATTTAAACTGTATTTGCAATTATTACTGTTTTCACTTCTGCTTTGATCGAAACACTTTCACACAAAAAGCGAATTAAATTATGTCCCTTTAAATTTTAAATAGTAAAATTAAGTTAATGAATGTACAGGTAATTTTAAATGAAAATTTAATTAATACATTTTTAATCACGGCGTCAAGTATTACATCAACTGTGAAAATATGTATTTACGATGACGATGATGAAATTTTTTCGATATCACGTCGAATTAACAAGATGATAAACTCAAAGTTTATCTTATAACGTTTGCGGACCGTGACTATACCGAACAAGTGCACCACACGCAAAGTTGCGAGCCGCGCGCGATGTAAACAAACACCTAAAGAATCCTGACAGCTACAGCAAACAGAATTTTCATGCGATGCAAGTCCCTTCGCCAACAGACGTTGTTCAAGTACTTTTCCCTTTCGACAACGCTGTCAAGTGAAAATTACAATATAACCAGACAAAATTACACCGTCCTCAACCTCTGATATTAAAATTTTCAAACTACTACATATCATCGGAGATATTTTTGACTTTGCGTTAAAAATATTTATGCTCGTTAGAAACTGCTTGCTTTTGATTATCACCGGAAATGAATTGTCAAATTGATTGACAAGCGACGTAACGAAGACCATATGTGTTTTATCAAGTCAATCTTACAAAAAACTGACTCGTACAGTAAGTTGGTTATTAGTGTCAGTTATTAAAAAAAAAATTTTTATTAATCTCCTTGGCCATATAATTTCAGTGGACTTCTTTTTAGTGTATTATCCTCAGTTGTCGGTCCAATTGCTTTGACGTTCAATGCGTATTAAAATAAATAAAATCATAGGACGACACTCACCAAGTTCCATAGGATAGAGCCAGTTGTTGATATCCAGGATCAAGTCCATTTTGAAGGACTCCGATTCGCAATGGAGCCTGCTCACTGCAACCACCCATCGTCATCGATCGCCACCCAGCCAAGGAAACCGGAAAAAAGAAACGGGAAAGTCGTCATCGTTAGATAGAATGTTACGTGTGCCACGACACTTGTGCATTTCAAATACGCATGCAAACTTCGTGCACGTATAAGGGATCCACTTAATTCTAACCGGGTGTAATACATTAAATGTAGCGCGCAAAAAAAAAAAAAAAAAAAAAAAAAAAAAACCATCACGTGATGCTCGCGTCCGACCGAGTCAGAGATGACTCATAGTCTTCGATAAATTTGTCGTCGTAATAGCAGGTTCCGATTATAAACGATCGGGAAAAGGAGAGAGAGAGAAAGAGAGAAGGGAAAAAAGGAAGTGGATTTTTACAGAGATCTCTAGCGACACAATCGTGCCACTTGACGGCTGCCCACCGGCTTGACGTCACTGTCAGCCAACCAATCGCATTTGCTTCACAATACGAATTTATCGTTCGAGCCGACGCTCGCGATACTCGCTCGTACAGGCGACGAGGTGGGTTCGAATGTTCGTTAGAGAACACGTAGGTGATACGTGCGGTTGCGCGCGCGCGTGTTCCTCATCTCACACGTGTAAGCATTTGCGGCTAGTTTCTAACTGTGCTCGCGCAAGATAATTGCAAGGCAGAAACACCTTCTCTCTCTGCTGTGTTAATTCCTAGATTAATATTGCGTTTTATGTTTCGTCACATTTTTTTATTCTTCGGCGATGCGTAGGAATGAGGAAAAATTTCAGAATTACACGATGCGATATATATATATATATATATAGAGCACCGATCTAGGATTGTGAGATCTACGTAGTCATAAACAAAGTGTCCTTGGAACTTCGAACGCGCTTCGACGAAATTACACACTGGACGTTTTATTACCAAAACAGACGTACTTTAACGTCCCAGCTGAAGAGAGTCACCTGATTTTCGTTCGCGCTTGAACAATAATTCATTATCAGAGGCGGTGAGCCGTGCATATTTCGTTCCAATTACGTAATTCGTCCTTGCGCGAGCAAGTTCTCTACGCCATTGTATTCGAGGAATCGGCCAATAAGATCACGGCTACACCGCGCCGAACGTTGCAATGGACCCGTCCGCGTGACGCGGCAATTTCAAACGTACTTTCCAACTACTCGGCGATCTCTGGCCCCGGGAGTGACGATTTTACTTGAATTACACGCATCAAACGTGAACCGTGGAACGCGACACACGTGAACACAGGGTGGTAATGTGATATAGTATAATTCAGTGGTTGGGCGTGAAATAACAGACGTCCACCGAAATGAAATTGCATCGCGGGAAAATGAAACAGAAACCCGCGGTCAAGTAGATTTAAGGTCGCGAAACGTCAACTTAAACTCACAAAATGATTCTTCCTTAATGATACAACTACGTTTGTCTTTTGTTTTTTAAATGAATGTATGAACAACTTCTTGTGAGAATTTCTTATAGCGGTGCGTATTAGAATTATTGTTTTGTAATTTGGAAACGGTATTCTCGTCCACGGGGAATCGTCCAGAGTCTAATTTGTATGTATCTCGTTGTTCACATCGGTATTTGCGTGAATTAATGAAATGTCTTTCGTCGACGTGACTCAGTGTATTAATACATTTAAAGTATGCGGTTTTATGCACACGACGACGCTTCGATCCGCTTTGTCGACAAGCTCGTAAAATGTTGGACGATAGGCCAGCTCGCGCGATTATTCACGTTATTTGTTTCAATGTAAAAATGCAATGCGCGTCGAACGTGCAAATTGTTGTATTCACCGATCGTATCACTAGAACTGTTATTTAAATTGCGTCGTGAACACGGCAAAAGAAATCTAAACCTTCCGAAAACTGTGATCTTTTTCTATAAAAAAAACTTTGTCAATTTTTTTTTTTTTTTTTTTTTTTTTTTACTAAAAAGTAAGCACAACGTTTTTCTCTCGTGTACAAACTGAGAGTCCAGACGACAATTATTCTGTAATGTGGGATTTCAGAAAAAAGTGCACTAACCGACGATGTCTGGAGAGATCGGCAAACGCGAAGAAATCGAGAACCAGAGTGCGACCAGACGGAAAAGGGGGAAGCGAAAACGTTGGAGACACACTCTGGAGCGCAAATACTCGTCAAAACAAGCGGCACGTTTTTCGTATTTACACGCTTAATTCGCGTTTTCCGCGTTGTGCAACGTTTCTCCAAAAGACGCATCGAAGAGAGCCCCAGAGGCTACGAACGTGAGGATGATGAAACAGCTGGATAATAAAAAGCAGAATGCAGACGAAATTGCGACAGAAGAAGATCTTGGAGCGATAGAGACAACACAATGATGCAAGCGTACGTCGTATGTAATTCATACTACGTGCTTTGTTTCTAATGATCGAGGAATAAAAGTTGGTCGTCGAGTGTTAATGCTTGATTGTACAGTAATATGCTTCGAATACGCACGCGATATGACGAATTAATGGTTCGTAAACGGAACTACGCAGCGATTGAAGGGAGAAAACAATCTCCGTCTACATGATCGATTTCTACGGAATCTAACTTCCTCCAATTACTCACGGTAATCGCCGTGGTCGATCGTCGACAGTAATCCCGTGATCGCGTGAACGGCGACCGCCGCCACCTTGCCAGCTGATATCCTTCAAATCCTTCTTTCTCTTCAACCGATCCTCTCAAAATATACAATTTCTCTATCCAACCGTTGGGATCCAATTCGAATCGCGTGATATCCGACAACTCCGTTCCCAAACTTGCGTTCTCCTCTTCGAAATTCTTTCGTATCATCTTCTTCTCCGTGGCAGAGTAAACAGAACTTTCAAGTACTTGTTACGACAGAACAAAACATAAAAAAAAAAAAGGGGGGAGAAACAGAGACAAGTAAAGGAGAAAGAATACTCTCGATGAAATTCGTGTATATCGGGATAAATTGTGTCGTATGTTGTTCGAGGCAGGTCTCCTCTCCACACCGCGAACGATATGATCAAAGGATCCAGACAGAGAGAGTGAAAGAGAAACAGAGAGAAAGAGAGAGAGAGACACGGACCTCGAGGCTGGCACACGGTGGACTGATCCGTTCCTCGTTGCTGACGTTGCTGCCAGCTGCTCGACTTCTATGTACCGATGTGGAGAGAGAGCAACGACGACCTTTACGGTCGCCCAGTGGTACGAGTTCTCCAACGAAACGCACGGAACCTGCCTCTACTCCCCACTACGTCCATAACTCTCACCCTCTAACCCTTCTCCCCCCGCCCCTCTTCGTTCGGCGATGAACACCAGCCACCCTCTCTCCTCCTCCTCCTCTTCACCGCCGCCGCCGACGTTTCTCCACGTCGCTCTCATGTGCTCGTCACCGGGCCAAACACGACCAGCTAGTCTCCTCTCTCCTTCTCCTTTGCTACCCCGAAATGTGCTCGCCACCCCTCTTCTAGCCCTCCCTCCCTTCCTCCCTCCCCTTTCCCATCCTCATCCTTGTTCTCCACCTGTCGCACTTCAGCTCCCTCTGTGTGTTTTCGTTTCCACTCGTGGAAAGGGCAAGAGGGATGGTTTTCGCTGGTCCTGGCGAACCCCCCGCCACCAGGATAGACATATATACTCTTTCGCACACGTTCCGAAGGAAATCTTCG
The DNA here is from genome assembly GCF_011392965.1 of Frieseomelitta varia. NCBI lineage: Eukaryota > Metazoa > Arthropoda > Insecta > Hymenoptera > Apidae > Frieseomelitta > Frieseomelitta varia. Next base: position 5,263 of record NW_025109556.1, read on the forward strand.
TCATCTCCGTCGTCCTTTCTCTCCTTCTTGGCTGTATTCTTCATGGTGTACGTACGTCTTTAAATATCGAATTTTAATAAGAAAGACCGAGAGACCAGTATTAATAAACACTCGATGAAAATATCCTACACACCGTTAATTTAGCTTTCTTCCGTTATGTTCCTTGGTTCGTGCTTCGCGAATTTTTTTCCCCTCGGGGAATTATGTTTTCGTTTGAGAAATTTTAAGCAGGAATAACAGACGATAAACACTGTTTCACTTGGAAGGAAAGGATCGACGTGTAGATAATACAGTTTCACTTGGTCGAGCGGCTCTGTCAGCTGGTCCTCTCCAGAGGGAGAGATACGTAACGATACTCCTCATGGTCAACTAATGGCACGGTGCTCGGCGAACGGGATACAAGAAACCAGACTCAATTTCCCCTCCATCCGCCACTCTATTTCATCCTTTAACTACCCTCTCACCTTTACCGCCCCGACACACGATCCCCCACCCCTTCTCGCCGTCATCCTTTCGCGGTCCCTTTAAATTTCCTTGCCGCCAGAGAGAGACAGAAAATGACACATTTTCCAGGAGACTGTTTCCGTTTCTCCTTCACGATTTTCTCATCTTCCTTCTCTCTCTCTTTTTTTCTTTTTTTCTTTTTTTCTTTTTAATCCCCCTTTACTTCCCGACCACAATTTTTACAACACTTTCAACAATCCTACGACGACAATTTCAAAACTAGTTCTGGGAAATGACAATTAATCGTGCACAGGTGGAGAACAGTGCGCGACACTAACCGAGTGGTTAACGGTTAACGGTTTGCTACCAGCTGGTTCGTCGTTAAAGAACCGCCGGCGACTCGACGAAAGACGACCGCGAACAGCAGAAAGAAAGAAAGAAAGCAAGCAAGCAAGCAAGCGAGCAAAAACGAAAAGAGAGAAGCGGAGGGGAAAAGAAGAAAAAAAAAAAAAAAAAAAAAAAAAAAAAAACGCAACGCCGACCTTTACGGTCGGCCGATAGTTAGAGTTCTCCAACGAAACGCACGAAACGCACGAAACGCCTGCCCCTCTCTCTATTGTCCCTCTTACACCCTCTCTTTCACTCTCTATCCCTCTTTTATATCCTTCCTCTTTAACCAACGATATCCACCATCTTTGCCTCTCTGTCGCGTAACCACCAGCTTCCATCTTTTTCTACAGTAACGCCCACGCCGTTGCTCTATCCTCGTCTAGTCTTCCCCTTGGAAGACCTGTCTTTTCCTAGTTCATGGTGAAGGTAGCCAGTAGGGGTGCCAACCCTACGGTTTATCCCGGCGGTCGGACGAAGACGGCGATAGATTTACCCCCACTATCATCGGGGCGGCGCTCAGCAAACCCTCTGACCTCCCTTTTCTCCTCTTCGTTGTTTCACTCGTACTCTCCCTCTGTTTCGACATCTTCCACCGTTCTACGTCTGCTCTCTCTTCTTCCCTCTCATTGCGGCAGGTAACACACATGCATTGATATCGTCGTTTTCTCCTGCCTTTCCCCCCTCCTAGACAAGTTTCTTTATCCAGCGATACGATTTCTCGTCTCTCTCCTTTTCTGGTTGCCGATCTTTTCTTTCTCCTCTTGGCTTCGACGTTTTCTCTTGGTTTCTCTCTGCCCAGTGGTGATTTGTCGACTGCTTAGGACGAAACAGAGAAATATCTCCAACTGTCTCCGATTCAGATTCCCCGGGATCCTTCACTTTGAGAAACAGACGTCTAACAACAACTGAATGAAATCCCCTCTGAAATCCCATCCGTCCCCTTAACTCGTTCAAATATTCCAAAAAGAAAATCTTCGGGTGTAAATGAAACTTACAGAAAGAGGAAAAGTCCCACGAAAAATCAAAATCAAACTAGCTTTTCAATCTAGACTGCAATTGCAGACGATTGTACTTTTTGATAATCAATAGTTTGCGTCCAGCAGTCGGAGATTCAATTCCTTTTTTTTTTTCTTCTTCTTCTTTTGGAAAATATTTCTGTTCGCGATTCGTCGACTGGTGGAAGACTGAATAAACATCGAGTCGAATGATTCTTATTAATAGTCGTACACACTCGATAATCCGTCGCCTTTATTTAGCACCACCAGTCACCGCTTACTTTCCAATATCGTACACATCATGAATTACCACGAAAATAGACTCGAGCTTCCTATACTTAGGGACGCGCGTAGTTGCGTGGTTAAGTGGAGAGCACGTATTTCCGGAAGTTACACGGCGAAAGTATCTTCCATCGGAGAATAAGATAAGACAGGATTATTTGCATCATTTGAACAAGTGCACCTCAGATTCTATTCACGTGTCCAAATTCTGGAAACAAAAAGTCGGTAGAGCTTTTCGATTCAGATGGATACGACAAAGAGAACTTTATTAGTTCAAAGAAACTAGAAAATGAAAAGAAGGAATATGTCTGTGTAGATACTAAAAAAAAAAAAAAGAAAAGAAAACCGAGATAAACAGGCTAGATCTTACGCGATAATCCTCGGAGGAAACCTGAAAACATTTGGTGGGTCACGCGATTACCCGATCCATCGGGCGAAACACGATCCCCATGGCGATTCCTCTGACGCCCCGGCAAGGCGCAACTTCTAAACCATCGGCCGTTAAAAACTTCCAATCAATATCAATATCGACCATTCCGCCGTCCCCTGAAGCTGAGAGGAGTGAAAGAGAGAAAGAGAGATAGTGTACATCCCACCGCGTATATACCTATGACCAATATCCCGGAGGAAAATCGTTCCTCGTTTTTCCCTTTCTCCTGTTACTCTATATACCACACGCTACTCCCTCAAAAAGAAATAACAAAAAAA
>NW_025109557.1:0-8087 GCF_011392965.1 Frieseomelitta varia
TTTTTTTTATTTCGACTGACCTTCGTTCAAACAAGTCATAACAAAAGAAAGAAACAGTGGACATTTAAAATACAGTCGTACATATCCAGCTACGGTATTCGTGATCGCTATACAATGACAGTTTATACACTTACTATTTACAAGACATTCACTTGCTTCGCTGAAATATTTCGCGCGATCCTTCATCGCCTCCGTTCACCGGTCCTCCAGCAGCGTTTCATCGCGATATATATAATATATATATATATATATATATATATATATATATATATACGGTACACGCATCGATCGTTACGGTTATTGTTATCAATTATCGTTATCGTTATCAGCTATCATCGTTATTATCGTTACATCGTTAAAAACGGTTACGCACGGCCGCGGCGCGTGAAATTAAAACGCGACGCGATGCAGGCGAAATACCGCGATGATCCACGCGTCACCACCATCGCGCTTTTCTGATTGTCTATAGTATGTGTTTACGTACGAGTGTACACCTAATTCCTCCCCTGAACCTACCCCCCTCGTCCTTCTCTCTAGCGTTTTCCCTCGTTTTCCTCGACACTGTCTTCGAACTTTGGAAACTGCGAGATTCCAAACTTCTCCCGAGGGAAGAAATTTCCCTGGGAGAAGTGGTCGAATTTTTACTTAAAATTTTCACGCGTTGAGCGAAGCGGAATCAGCGAACAACCACGCTGTTTGAGTATATTTGAGAAAATTTCCACGACGCGTCAGATTTCGTAGTTACATTACCGATCGGAAAGTTTTCAGGACCACCTCGCGTTCATTTAGAGTTTCCCGCGAATATTTTTGCCTTCGGATTGATTATGCAACAGGACATTTTCAGGCTGTGCAAAAGAAGACGGAGAAACTTTCGTAAACTTTGGAAATTGGCTGGCCGAGATTTTGTGGCCTGATTTCTCAGTTGTGAAAAAAGCTGTCCTGATAAGAGTCCGGAAATCTCACGGAAACGCGTAATGGAAATTTTACAATACTCTTTGCCCATTTGAAGATTGAAAGAACGCCTGTGAAAGTAGCGTAAAATTTCTACTGATGATTCTGGAGCGCGCGTAACAAAATTGTTTGCGTGTTCACTCGTTTCTTAAATTTCTCTCTCCAATTATTGCTCATGGACATTAATATGTAAGAAATTTCTTGAAATATGTATATTAATGTATGTTGTATATTAATATGTAATATATAATATTATATATTATATTCTCATATATTACATAATATATATTATTATACTACATGTTAATATATAAGAAATTTCTTAAATAAAAAATATATATTAATGAATATTATATATTAATATGTAATATATAATATCATAATTATTTTCTCACATATTACATAATATATATTATTACACTAAATATTAACATATAAGAAATTTCTTAAATAAAAAATATATATATTTACTAATGTACATTATATATTAATATGTAATATATAATACCATATATTACATTCCCTTATATATTAATGTACATTATATACTAATATGTAATATATAATATGATACATTATATTCTCACATATTACATAATATATATTATTATACTACATATATAAGAAATTTTTTAAATAAAAAAAATATATACTAAAAATAAAAAAATGTATACCACATATTAATATATAAGAAATTTCTTAAATGAAAATAATATATATATATCAATGTGCATTATATATTAATATGTAATATATAATATCATATTACATAATATATATTATTATACTATATGTTAATATATAAGAAATTTCTTAAATAAAATATATATATATTAATGTATATTATGTATTAATATGTAATGTACAATATTATATATTATATTCTCACATATTACATAATATATATTATTATACTACATATTAATATGCAAGAAATTTCTTAAATAAAAAAAATAATATATTAATGTATATTATATATTGATATATAATGTATAACATCATATATTACATTCTCACATATTACATAATATATATCATTATATTACATATTAATATATAATTAATACAAAATATACATTATCATATTTTCTAAATATTGCAAGAAATTTCTTAAACAAAGTCATTTTCCTTCCAAACGAACACTGTGTGGCCTCAAACTTTCGATGAACAGCGTAACAACTACATTCGAAGCTCGCAGTTTCCACAGTCTGACGCGCGCATACACATTAGTTACGTCACACGTCGAGAAGGATAATCTTGACGATGGTACACGAACAATTGCGCCATGCGAAGAAACGAGCTTCGCATCGAACGAACCTGGTTCGAGAATACGTTGCACGTGTGAGTTCTCGTTACGTTGCAAGTTTTTTCCTCGTCGGTGAAAAGATGAAAAGGCACAACAGCGGTGCTTGTCCTCCTTTCGGCTGCCTTTCAGTATTAATTCTCCTCGTTGGTGTATGCGCATCAAGTGGACACTGTCCAATTAACTGTAATTAACAATCAGTTTTGCAGCGCTCGAATGAGAGTACGCGTGGCGTCAATTTTTTTTTTTTTTTCTTCTGCGGCAAGGAAGATTCTAATCGGCAAGGAAGTGAAAATCCAATTAAAAGTAATCCTTCTCTGGCTTTGGTATAAAGGGAGGGGGGAGGGGGGGGGGGAAGAAGAATAATTGGAAGCTTCTAGGATAATACAGAGAGCTTGGGAATTAGCTTTGTTGCATCTAGACTGCGGACTGTACGTTGTTTATGAATTTCATTTATCACTGTGCAAGACGAAACGCTATTTCCCTTTTTCAACGCTTTATTTGCACGAACGTCTGCAGTCTGGCCACTTTGTTTTTTCAAGTGTATCATTGAAAAGTTTCAACCTTGATCAAAGGATGGCATCTCTCGGTGAGATGAGATAAGATAGTCGCTCGGTCGATTTGTCACGCGACCGCGTTATTACTTGCCGCGGCAACGACGGCGCGAACTCGTTAAAAAACATAATTCAAACGACGTAATTCTCCCGCTACCCGACGTTCCCGCCATACCCGTTGAACTTTGATTCCGCGTAAATTTAATGGTGATGAAACTTTATTCTTCTCGACGCGTGACTCCCTCCAAACACCCTCTCTCTCTCTCTCTCTCTCTCTCTCTCTCTCTCTCTCTCACAACGCTCCCTCTGCGTTACGAAACTTTCAACCGCCATCTCGTAACCTTCGTCCCTCGTATAACGTATTTATTGCGACACATTTAATATACCTACGCTAGAAAGTATGTTTTGTCCTTGGAGATCTGCTCGACTGTCGCAAAGAATAAAAAAAAAAAAAAAAAAAAAAAAAAAAAAAAAAAGAAAAAAAAAAAAGAAAAAGGAAAAGGAGCGAAACAGAAAAAAGAGAACGAAGAAAAGGAAAGACAGACAAAGAACAAAGGGACGACAGTCTGTCTCCCCCCGGATTTCTTTTCGCGACGCATCGTATTCGCGAAACTTTTGTGTACATTCGTGCTCGCGAAACATGTTACTTCACTTCGTTTCGTTTTGTTCCTCTTTCTCTCTCTCTCTCTCTCTCTCTCTCGCTCTCTTTTTCTCTTTACTCGTTTTACGATCTTCCGCGCTCTTAGCATTATACGAACGATTATGAACGACTACCTCGCGACGACTTCGAGACAGTTTGCTTTCTTTATTTATCACACACACACATACGCACGTACATACACGCGTTCACAGACACACACACACACACACACACACAATTATCGTTTATTATTGCTTGCTCGTCGTTCTGAATCGCCACTAGTTTCAACGTGAACGAGAAAATGGCTGCCGCGGTGGACTCGGATGACGAAGCTGCGGCGGAAGCTGCCAACTCGCCGTTTTTCCGGTTTCATTTATTTATCTCAGCGATCCGGTAGCTCTAACTCTATCGACGATGCGCCGAAAATTTTACGAACTCGACTCGAGCTACTTCTTACCGATACTTCGTTCTTTGCTTCTACAGACTTATTGTCAGAGCAGAAATCAGAAATCGAAGATTCAGTCTGCAAATTCCCCCTTCCTTCCTCTCGCGTTCGCGTGGAATTCCATTATCGAGATGTTAACACTGGAGAGATCCTCGCGGAATCCTTCGTTCCCTAATTGAATTTCACACCGTTCGCCAAGTACACGCGAGCAAGCACGCGGCAAAGATAAGAAAATTTCCTGCCGTTTGTTCGCTTCGTCTCGCGAGCTGAGTAGAATCCCGTGTTTCGTAAAGGTACGATCGAGGTAGGGAACAGTGAGAAAAGAATTGGAAGGAATCTTTCGACTATCGAACGAAACATCGTGTTTGCTCGTTGCGCGTTCAAATCGTTTCGAGCCACCAAATTTTGATTACCCTCGCGATTAATAATCGAACGATTAATGATTAATTGATGAGTAATTATTTTCCTTCCGACGTCTTACAATTTTTGTAACTATCATATCTTTATAATTATCAGGAAAAGTGTCCAGAGTTTAAAATAGAGAACCAAGCAATAAATTTAATTTTCAGACATTATTTTTGACAAACAATAATTTTAACGATGTCGAAACTAATTTAAAATAGAAGATTCTGTTTCGAATATTTTTAGCATTATTGTTCATGTACTAATAAAAGCGAGTAACATTAAACAATATTAAATCATAGTAATATAAAATTATAAGTAATTTACTTGTAATTTTAATGCGCAACGTTAAATAATAGTAATATTAAAATTACAAATAATTTACCTTTAATTTAATTATGAGTAATTTAATTTCAATATTACTATTGAAACTACTATTGTATTAAAATTACAAGTAATTTACTTATAATTTTGAAGAGTAATATCAAATAATAATAATTTATTATATAAATATTACTATTGAAACTACTTTATTAAAATTATAAGTAATTTAATTTCAATATCACTATTGAAACTACTACTTTATTAAAATTACAAGTAATTTACTGATAATTTTAACGAGCAATAACAAATAACAATAATTTATTATATAAACATTACTATTGAAAAACTACTACTTTATTAAAATTATAAGTAATTTACTGATAATTTTGGCGAGTAATATCAAATAACAATAATTTATTATATAAATTATATAACACCGTGCAATAACGCTAAATAAGCAATATCCATCTTGACGTTATTTTGATTGAACAGACTTTTGAATAAACGCGGTATACATGTCACCAAGATGTCGATACGTGACTTTGTAAGAAATTTTGTAAGAAAAAAAAATTCTTCGTTTCACAATTCCAAATTGAAAATTCCAAATAGCTTGAAGAACATACGGACGAAAAGTAATTAACTCAGTTCGCTAGAAGTTGGCGCACGCTTACGGGAAAAGAATTCATTCGTTCGGTGGATTCAACAAAAATTTCTCCTCGCGTCGTTCTTTTTTCTCAAACGGATTTCAACGCCGGGGCAAATGGCCGTCTGTTTCCACTTTCCAGCTCGAAAGTTCAGTCAACAAGAACAATTTAGCTCCACTTCCGCCGCAACGTCGGATTGTTTCGATCAACGTGCTCTCACCTGTCCGGAGAAACTCGGAAAGAGAGGAGACTCGGATTCGACGAACGTGGCAGCACACCTAGACTGAACCACACTCTCGTCGATTCGCCCGATCGGGACGCGAGATCGAGATTGCCTCGCTTAGGCGCAATCCGCCAGTCCAAAGAGTTCGAAAGCGCGCTTGCTTCTCCCTTTTTTTCCCTTGTCGAAGCGAAAGAGAAACGAAGATAAATCTCTCTAGGAATCCTTTTAGGAATTTTTGTGAGATATTTCTCGCAATTTTCAAGAGATACTTCTCACTTTAGAAGATATACTTTTGAATTTCGCCCGCACCAGTCCTCTCGTCGACGCTCCCGATTAACACGCTTACGGTCACCCGCGCACGTTTACGCCAATTCGTGTACTTACTGGCGCGACTGAAACAACCGGGACCCAAAGGGAAGCTGAAATAAATCTTTGCGGCCTGTTTGGGGATTTTCGGATGATTTTTCTCTCTCGGATAATCAGAAAATACAGTGGAATTTACGTGAACTTGTGAAACTCGAGGAAACTTCCTTTAATTTGTTCAATTCTCTTTTCTTTTCTTCTTTCTCGTTAATTTTGAGATTTTAAATATTATGGCAGGAGCTTGCGAAAAGGAAATTCATTGAATTTTAATTCGGGCAGTGCGTAACTAGATTTTGAATACATCGCAAATTTCTTCCAAACGCATAAACATGCGCAGTCTGATTATCCATGTTGGGCAGCCTGTCGCGCTTATCGATCCCATTTAATCCCACCTACGTCACGATCGTCAGAGAAAAATCGCGTTCGACTCGCGCCAAGAACGATTCTTTTCCTCTTGATTTACCTTTCTAGAGACATTTTCGATTAATTTTCCAATTAACCAGTCAGAGACAGTTAATTTCTTAAGTTTAACCCCTTTGCGCTGGCAACTGATTGCGGACCATAACGAGCGACCGAACCGTACACGACAACACGTCGCTTTTCTTTTTGAACTCGTCGGTATTATATAACTAAATAGAAATTATTGAAAAATAACGAATTTGTTATTTATTTTGCTTACTTAATTACTTATATATACTTGAAACTGAGAAAATGTTGCAATTTTGAGGCAAAAAAATTCTCGACGTGCGTGGCGCGTCATTCCAGCAAAAAGATTAACCTCTTTGCGCTGGCAATTAATTGCGGACCATAACGAGTGACCAAATTGTATACAATAATTCGTCGCTTTCTTTTCCCTTTGAACTCGTCTGTATATTACTGGATAGAAATTATTGAGAAGTAATAGATTTATCATTTGTTTCGCCTCGGTTATACTTAAATATATACTTAAAACTGAGAAAACATTGCAATTTTTGGGACGAAAAAGTTCTTTCTCGACGTGCGCAGCAACGACCTGCGCTGGCAACTGATTGCGGACCATAACGAGTGACCGAACCATATACGACAACTCGTCGTTTTCTCTCACTTTTTAACTAGCCGGTATAACATCACTGGACAGAAATTATTAAGAAGTAACAAACTCATCATTTGTTTCGCCTGGATTACTTAGAACTGAGAAAATGTTGCAATTTAGGGCAAAAGATATTCCTGCGCAAGAGGAATTAAATTCCAGAACAACCACTTTGAAATAGTCTTTCACGCAAAGAATCATAAACTACACGTTTGGTTTCGATTTCTTCGTTATGTATAAATATATTTGCGAATAAAGATTTTGTCTTTGATTTGAAAATTCACGCGCTACGAATGACACGAGTTTCGTGCCTCCGCAGAAATTAGAATCGAGGAGCAATCGATTGAAACGAACGACTCGAGGCGAACAACTAAACTAAGCCTGAGACGATCTTCTCTTTTCGAGCTGTAGCAATAAACTAATTGAGGCTAATCGATTTTATGATTTTGATTGCGGCGGTCGCAAGCTTTCACCTGCTTTCGTGTATATTTCGTTTCAAATGTCAGCGCGGCTGTGTTTTTTCATTCAATCGCTGTGTTTTTCTCAATTCTTCACAATAGCCGAATCGATGATTAAACGCAATTTTCCACGGAATCGAGACTGTTACTAATATTTCGTGCTAAATAGTGGACATTATTCGACGTTCGTTTCCTTTGAATTTATCTCGGCAGGTGATTCTCTCATTTTCAGTTGGCAACGTGTCGCGTTCACGAAAAACGAAGAGGAACGTGAAACACGACCACGATCGAAGTTTAGATTCGAGTTCTGTCTCTAGCAAACTAATACGAAAAAAAAGAGGAAAGAAAAGTGAACGCGAAACACGGTGAAAAGACTCCCGGGGCACGTTTCTCCTATCTCTGATCATGCTGAAAAGCACGATCTGAACCGCGAGGCGAGATTTCATTTGTAACTGATATGTCGGGACACAAGCGTTCGTCAACATTCGTCACAAAAATGCAACACGATCTTGCAAGGTTATCAAGCGAGAAGTACTCGTTCAAACGTGACGAAACGTACGTTTAATAAACAAAGCGAACTCACCTACTTTCGTCAATTATTTCGTCTTGATTCTTCTTCTCGGTCGTTTAAACGGAACGATAGAAAAAAAAAAAAAAAAAGAAAGAAAGGAAAACGATCATCGAAAGATCGTTTCGAGAGAAAAAGAAAGA
>NW_025109558.1:0-8092 GCF_011392965.1 Frieseomelitta varia
AAAAAAAAAAAAAAAAAAAAACAATAGCGAGTAAAAAATAAATAATTAAAAAAAGAGAAAGAATAATTAAATCAAAGACACAATATATGATCGTATTGTCACGACGTTTGCGAAACTTCTACCCTGCTTAAGATGGTGGAAACGTAATGTCAGGGCAGCCCACCCTCGCGCGAACTTCTTGATTCGTAGCTCTAGAATGCTTGGAAGCCATGCTGTTCTAAAATAGGACGGCGAGTGGACAATGGACAACTGAGGACTGAGGCGAAGAGAGAAAAAAAAAAAAAAAAAAACAAACGAAAATGATGAAAAGACGAGAGAAAGTGTGAAGATTTAGAAATAGACAAACGAAAGATAATAGATGATAGAAAGAACGAACGAAATGAAACGACAGAGACGGCGAGAGAGAAATTATACGATAGAACAATGATAGACTATAATAATATAATATGATGGTATATTGTTTTAATATATTATAATATACTGCACATGTAATAATAATATATTGCTTTTGTATATTATAACATATATCAATATATCACTATTATATTATATTATATTATACTATACATTGTATGTTGTGTTATATATTATGTGTCATATTGTGTACAGGATGTTTCATCTGACACCGTCATCTTGATTTACGACGTTAATTATTATCCGTAGCGATGAAATGTTACAACGATGGATATTTTATTTCGAAATGTACACAGTAGTCTGATTTTTTTTCTTTTTTTATGCGTGAATATTTGGATGCACTTGTAAAAACTAACTTTGATTTTTTTTTTTTCTGAAAGAAACAACGTTTCCACATGCATACTGAAATGTTATTAATTTAGGAGATATTTCAACTTCAACTTTGTATAAAACATCGTATGACAAGGACAAATATTTCAACACTGTTTTCATATGACACTTTATTCAAAATTGAAGTTGAAATATCTCTTAAATCAATAATTTTTCAATGTACGTCGGCCAATAGTAACCAAGTGTTAATAACACCAGAAAACTGTCATCAGAATTTCGTCTTCTTGCAGGTAATAATAATCACGTAAATCAAGGTATACTAATATCAGATGAAACATACACTATATAATATTAATATTATATTATAGTAATGTAATGTATGTTATGTGCAACAGTGTCGTAACACGACATAACGTAACATGACATAACATAACAATAATATAAAAGTAATACAATATAATAAAAATAATAACAACAACAATAAGAACAGAATAACGTGATAAAAATCGACGTTGCTCCTCCGTTGTAGCGTCGTTTCGAATTTTCCTTAATTTTCTCCCCCCAAAAAAAATCGAGGCAACGCTGGAGGAAACAAACCCTCAAACAGTCTGATCTCGAGCAAGAGGGGATTTCTTTTTCTTTCTTCGGAGAGGCAAAGGCAAAGAAAGAATGCATGAAGGGAGATCTCTTGAGAAAGGGAAGTCTCTTGCCAAGCCGTGGAAAAGCGAAAGCGTGTACGCACTTTGACGATCGGTTTCTCGTTGTTTCACGTTACGAACTTTCGGTTCGTCGAATTTGTCAAGCGTGACACGAAGAAATTTGCAAAAGACTCGGCGCGTGCAGATTTTAAACGCTGTTAGCAAGTTTGATGCCGGCGGAGTGAAAGAAAACGCGACAAGTGATGCTTCGTTTTAAAAATCCGAATTTTCTTAAGTCTGCATCTCTGATTTTTTCTTTTCTTTTTTTTTTCTTTCGATCCAATTGTTCTCTTACTTCCAATTACTTTATTATGTTATACGTTGAGATATAAAGAAAAGGTGTAACTACATCGTATTACAGCGAGTCACAGAAATACTCGACTTCAAACCATCGAACCACTGTTTAACAATACGAATTTCGAAATTTTTTATCAACGACGATGGCGTGTTGAATTGCGCTCAGCTTAAACTTTGAAAGTTGCATTATTAATAAAACAGATGAGTGAAAGATTCGTACGAACGTGACTCACTGTAAATAAAATATAAGATATAATTTGTAACATCTATATAGAATAATAATTTCAATATAATAATTATAATAAATTTGTGCTACAATATTAAAATTATAACACAAATTTATCACGATTATTACAATTTATTATTATAATAATTTACAGTATCTAATTTTATTATATCCTGTATCTTCTATTACATTATAATTATACTTCTTAAAATAGCGAGTGCTAATTTATGCTCGTGTCAATTTTGTTTGGAAAATTTGGTACGCGAATATTCATTTCACGTGAGATGTATAGAGAGAAACCTCTGTCACTTAATAATACTGACTGCGTGAAGCTTAGGAACAGTTTCCTTAAGCTTCATAGTTCTCCAAAAAATATGAAACTCTTCGGCGAAAGAGAAGCAGAATTCAAGTCGAAAATAATTCAAGCGTCGTGGCAGGGTTAATTTATTCGCGTTGAACGTGAGACGCTCAACAAAAGCTCACTGAAATTTGACCATGACTGACAATAAGATGGCGAATTGAAAAGCAAGTGTTTCACGTAACTGAAACAAAAGGTGTATCTATTTTTTGGTCGTAATTGAAGGAAAAATATTGAACAAAATTAAATATATATATTTAACGATAATTATTAATTGTCATAACACCATAAGATCGACAAATAATTTCTTTAAAAAGGCTTGATACGTGTCAGATATTTTGAATAAATATTTTCACTAAAGATGTTACTGTTATACTTCAATTTGTAAAAAAAGTGAATAAATACTTGAGGATAATTTATTCTTAATGAAGATTATAGATATCTTGTACGACCATTGCAAAAGTCACGTATAAACGACCATTAAGAAGTCATAATGAAAACATCTTCTCTAAAAAAAAAAAAGAGAAACGATTTATGATGAATAATTGTTCTTCAACCACTGCTCTTGTATAATAATGATTCGATTTACTCGAAACAACATGTACGTCTTTATTAAAGAAATTGTGCATCGACGTAACACGTATACACCGTTCCTCTCTGAGAACCATTCATCTCTTTTCTCTAACATTTTTCTCTAATTGCAACCAGAGAATGTTAAATGATTTTGTCCTAGTTACGTGAAGCAACCTGTATATACACTCCTGCGGTTATTTCGAGTGCTTTTCACATTTTGACGGCGAGTTAACCCATTGACGTTTACGATGGTTGCTTTTAAACCAGAAAATATACTGAGCTTCGAACACGCTGAAATTTGCCAATAGAAGTCTTTAGATCGTTCGAGTAATTCAAAATGATGCAAAATAATGTAAAAGAATCGTAGGAGAATTCAGAAGAAAATGAGAATTGCACTTAAAATTTCGACGAATCTTTCAAATGTGTATTTCACACTTCAATATATATTTTTAACCTTCTGACATCTCTACTAACGTCCGATATATCGACACTTATATAATATTTGAGAAAGCCTAATATATTATTGCAAATAAATTATAATAAATTACTGCAAAATGACGTAGTCTTTGTTTGATTTGATTAACTTTGAAAATATAGGAACTACAATAATTTATATGAAAACATGTAAAATTAAACCCCGTCCTTAGAAGGTTAAATATTTTTGCTCTATAAAAAAAGAAAACAGAAAAAAGAAGTACTTCTTTCCACCATCGTCGTCAAGGGGTTAATTTACTTCAAGAAATCTTCGCAATCTGCGCGATACGCGAGACATGCTTCTCGAAAATGGGATTATCAGAGGATCAGAAATAAAGGACTTCCGATCAGACTGTATCACGAAGAAATCAGAGACTGTAAACGAAAGAAATCAGAGACAACGTGTACTCGTATATGTACGTAGTAGGAGAAAAAGCGAAGAGTAAGATCACGTTCTGTAAGCCGAGAGACACTATTATAGATAAAAGAATCTATAAAACAGAAGAGAGTACAGAACTAAGAAGTGGAAACTAAAAATGAAAAAGTATACGTATACATAGGTATATATAAAATACTTCATGTCAGGCAGAGAAACTTAGAAACTCATGTAGAAAGAGATAGATAGATAAGTAGAATGTAGAGATGGCGGTGGGATTGTGAAGAGATAGAGATAGAGAGAAAGAGAGAGGAAGAGAGAGAGAGAGAGATATAAAGCGCAATGTAGTAAATAATATACCTATGTAAATCTACCTTTTCTCGTGCCACGCATGCATACTGGTCTTTGTTTTGTTGTACAACTCGCTCAGTGTTCACGTCGTGGCTGTCCAAAGCCAACCCGCCCCCAATTAGATCAGCTATAGCGTGTCTTCCGTCAAGTGACATACTTCGCAAGGAAAAGAAACGAAAGTAGAGAGAACGCGAGTGAGAAACAAGACAAATCAAACAATCGGAACGAAAATCAAGTTGAAAATCCTCCCACAACAGAACAGTATACAGATTGATTCGTCATTCTACATTTATACTGTCGTGTATAATATGTGTATGCATACATGTACATATGTATATTCGTATTACAATGTATTATCATCATATTATATGTGATGTGTGTGAAACATTCATATATGATATGTTGTAATATATATGTGCATACGATACGTGTGATGCATATGATACATTTAATATATAACATATATATTATGTAACATATATTATTTATTATAAATATATAACATATAATATATGTATTATACACATATGTAACATATTATTTATTATAAATACATAACATACAATATATATTATATAACATATATTTATTATAAATATATAACAATATATATATTATATAACATATCTTATTATAAATATATAACATATATACATATAATATATATATTATATATTATGTATACATGTACATATGTACGACGCATGTTATATGTGATGTATTATATATCATACATACACGTGACATATAAACATATAAAATACATGTAATATATGATGAGTGATTCACACCTAACTTGCACACTTGAAATAACTTTTAAATTATGCGTCTAACGAACTAATTTTTGTTCAATTGTTATAGTTGATGCTCGGCAATATAAATTCCACAAATTGACATTGTGATTGGTAAACGTTGCCACGTGAATAAAATTTTTGTCAACACTTACTTGCTGCAAAAGCCATTCAGCAAATTGTACTCGATTTTGAAAGTCGGTTCCGTGAAACTTCTGACGAAGATATACGTATGCAGGTGATACGGATGCATTTTATGGAAGAATATTGACTGACTGACTGACTGACTAATTCAGGATTGTCGCGTATTAAATACGTGGACTTCTACAGCCTCTAAAATGGCGAACAGCATTTTCTTCATTGGTACTGCTTCTGGCACGGCGACGTTTTATTAACATTACAGCTGCCGGTTTCTCGTAGAAACATGTTACCACATACTACTGTAATTTCTCGTCGACATTCTACGTACAGCGAATTGAAATTAATATTCGGACATTCTAGAATTTTTACTTTCACTCGCGGTGTAATTTAGAAATGTGTAATTAAGAAAAAAAAAAATATTAACTTTAAAAATACTAATTTTCCTAAATACTGTATCAGTATAAAGTATCTAGTTGGGCATTATTGCGATGACTGTGATGTCGACCCAACGTGGAACGTGGATCGTCGCGTAAACACACCGCCGATCCGTAGTACAAACTGAACGATAACAAGATTTCTGGATATTCTAAGCTAACGAGTATTAAATATTACAGCAGTCCCCACTCGAATGTTCGTCGCTATCCCCACCAATTCTTGGAAATTGGGATTATCCCTTAGCACGCTATCTTACCGAAGGCCAACTTGCGAGATAATAATACTGACGATACTATACGCGCGAAATATTTCCGTAACCATTAAAGGTTTAAAATAAAACGTAAAATAAAAGAAAACCAGTGTGGCTTGATACCTCTTTACTCGGATTGAGAATTTACTATTCTTTCGACTCATGATGGGAAAAAGAAATAAAGACGAACTTGGAAAAATTTCGAAACCCCTCAACATTGATACGTTTCAAATTTTTCTTAAAATCATAAAAACTTTCGTATTGAACAATTTTTCATCGGACGCATAATTTAAAAAGTTAGTGAGCAGGTGTGCGAGTTACATGAATCACGCTGCATGTGATACATGAATATCTTCTTGTTGGTTGAAATTGAGAGAAAAAAATGTGCGGTTCATGATGCATTGACATCACGATCATATTTTTTTTCACACGCAATTTGCATTTTATAATTGCATATATTTTTTTCTTAAATAAAAACCTCACCTCCATGTTGCGTGTATACGTAATGAAATCCTACGTAAAAATGGCAAAATTAAGATGATATTCAAAAACCGGTTCTGTGTCTTTTGCGGAACAAATTTTACAAAATTAACATCGAAACCTCCCTTGAACTAATAAAAAAAAAAAAAAAAAAAAATAACGCAATTATAAAAACACGCATTACTGTGCTTGTGTAAGAAATATGACTTTGAAGTTTTCATCTTCTTCCCTCATTTTCATTTTTTCCCAATCTCAACCAAAGAAAAAAGACACAATCCGTTTGAATCATTCTGTACATATAAAGAAGAAGAACGAAACCAGAAATGACCAGAGAAAGAGAAATAGATGGCTAGAGAGAAAGAGAGAAATAACGTAAGAGAGAATAAAGAAGGAACTCAATCGAGCCGTGGAGAAATACGTGAAAAAAGAATGAAACCTGTCGGCCATCTTCTCTTCCCCCCTTTTTTTCCGTTTGCATGTTTATTCTCCCTACGGATTTTCCGATCAGTGTATTTCACGCATCGTTTTTCCTTCGGTTTTCATACGTACTTTTCGCCCCCCTCCCCCTTGTTTCTTTTTGGTTTTCTTTCGCATCTCGAAACCGGAAATCGTGGAAGTCGGGCTCACCGTATCGGTCGTCGGTCGTCGAAAAATACAGAAAAACAGAAGGCAGGACAGAGATAGTGAGACACGACGACACACGCCATCTTGACCGAGGATGTAGTACCTTTCAACGACTATTGTTTTATATTGTCTACGAAATTTTGAAGATTTTCTACGATGGCACTGGATGTTGTCTCAAACAGTGAAAATTAACAGAGAAACTCGATGTAGTGAGAATTTCTACGAAATGACCTATATATGTAATAGAATAATTCGGTATTATTTTTTTTTTTTTTCAGAAACCTCTCGTCGATAAAAATTTTTCGCAATAAAAAATATAAAAAGTAACTACGATTGTTACAAGTAAATTATTTTTAAGTAAATTACAAGTATGTAAAAGCAAATGAAGCTAGTTTTTCATCTCTTTCGATCCATAATTATGTAACACGTACATAGTCTCGAATTCAAATGCTAAAACTACAGGGGGCTGATGAAACAAGAAAAAAAGTGAGATTTGCTCCGGACACTGACCACTCTGATTGCAGCAATGTTGTTTGGTCCACTGCAGCCTCGATTTATATGATAAGTAAGAATATATATTATAGTAAGTAAGAAAATTAAGAATCCTTTCATTTCTTTTTTTTTTTTCCCCCCGATTCTCTCGAGCAAATCTCCAAAAGATCTCCATCCTCTTCGCTTCATCGGTCCTCCATACGAAGTTCTGACATTTGAATTTTGACACGGAACGGCCTGTACGCGTACATATACACGCTTTGTCCTTCGTTGTTTCATCATCCGTGTCGCAGTCAGCCGGACGCGAATTAAAAATTCCGACGCGATGACCGAACTCTCTGCGCGATGCAGAGTTTGCACGATTGGAGGCCGGGGCCCGGTACGCAACGTTTTAATAATTCAATCTGTCAACAGGAGGGAGGGTGAAGGGGGGGAGGACGAGACGGAGCGCGAGAGCGTGTGTTTGCGCTCGGTCCACGCACAGAAAGAGTCCCTAATTAGCAAACGTCGCCGTTAAAGCCGGTAATTATGTTTGCCGGGGCGTCGTTCGCGCCGACAGATAGAAAATTCAGAATCAATTGCTTCGGCAAACGTGACTCTGCTACCCCCTTGTCCCCCCGGTCAGCCATGTTTTCGCCCTTTCTGTCGGCGCGGCCCGTCATTAAGAGAGAAACGCGCTGACTCGTTTGTACAACCGAACGCGTCAAAGCTCTGCTCTTCGTTTTTCTTCCGCCCCTCTCCCTTTTTTCCTATTTTCTCTGCTTTTTTTTTTTTTTTTTTTT
>NW_025109559.1:0-8102 GCF_011392965.1 Frieseomelitta varia
ACTCTCAACGTTTTGATGAACGCCGGTTTATTCTAATGGAAAAATAACTTTCTAGGTCTTTGTTCCGCTTTGCACGCTTTAATATGAATTAAACTGTCGAATTTGCAAATTATGCGATGTGTTATTATTTATTTTAAAAAGTTTCCTTCTTCCGTCGGTAACGAAAATTTTGCAATGATTTTGCAAACGATTTTCACGTCAAATTTCATGAAGGCGAGTTTATATAACACGAGGGCTGAGAAGTTTTGCCTTAATTAAAATGAAAATGATTAGTCTTACCTTCATGAAACAACAATAAAAATAAATCCTGTATTTTTGAAGTCACATAGCTATTTCTCTATATAATGATTACTTGCTGCAATAAATTTCCGCAAATGTTTTGCATGAGTTTCTCCAATCCGTTCACGAAAAGGTCGAAAGTCTTTTTGTCGAAACCATTTCTTCATTATAAATCTAGCCATTTTCATCTGTTTCTAAAATTAAAAACATTTAACTGCAACGTCTGCACTGAATAAATGATTTCGAAAAAAAGACGCCGACTCTCTCTTGAACGAGTGTCAAAAGTAAGCGTGGAAGTTTGATAATAAATATAGATTTATATAGATTTCTTTTTATTCTTCGTTTTATTCTTCATAAATGTGCATCTTCAGTTTTGATTTAAACGAATAAATATATATATACATATATAAATATACTTCTAATAAATATTTTATCCAGATAGAAGAATGTACGGATATTGGATAATAGAGGTTCGAAAGTGGGAAAAGATAAAGAATAAACATTTAATTTGCCTAAATTCGACGTGGAACAACAGACAAGGGGCAAAACAGAATTGGCGGAGGAATTCGCTGGGCAATATTAAATGAGCTTGCATAAGTTGAAAAGCTAGAACCGAAGCTGAAATCTAATCAAGTTGAAAGTTCTCTAAGAGCGAGATTACTTTTCTATATTTATTTTCTGCCCAGCTCTTCCATAATTGGGGCATAGAATTCGGGAGAGTAGCAACGATTTCGCGTATCGCGTGTAATCGTTACAATCAGAATTCATGAGAATTCGTTCAACGACGCTTTCGATCGATCGAGAGAGAGAGAGAGAAAGAGAAAAAAAACTGTGCTTCAAATTGTTACCAAGTGCTTCTGCGGAATATAAACGAAATTGGAACAAAGAAGCGCGTTGCATCGAACGCACGGATTGTCCCGTAAAACTAAATCGCTAAACGTGCACGAGACGCATTGTCCGCTTGCGAAAAAAAAATGTCTTTCTTTCGAAATGCAATCGAACGTCGTTTATGTCAGGTGTGCCGATCGATTTGTGATTTTTCTTTCATAAATTTGTTGCCCGTTTACAAAGAATAAATATTGCGGCACATCGTACTGAACAAATATTTGAGGAATGATTATTTAAATGATATATCATCTTACTTGATTTGACGTTATTTTAAAATAATCCTACGTTGGTTCAGTCGATTAAGTTGAATAATTTCTGGATTATTTTGTCAGTTGTCGAATGGGATAGTTTTGAAAACATTTGCACAGTTCATTTTATTTTGAGATGTTTTTACACTAGCAAATGGCAAAGTGAAGATACATTTTCCCCAAAAAATGCTATACATTTATACATTGAAACATTTCTTTTACGCGATTGACTCTATGATGGATATGAAGATTGAAGCTTCGACAACGACCCCGCCAAATTTGCTGTACGATTTGTTTTCGCCCATTTATTGAATTTTGAGTATCAGGCAAAAATGTTTCCAACCATTTCTTGAATTTTTCGTCTTCCCAACCTAACATCCATTCAGAGTTCAATAAATTGGCAAAAAAGGAAATCGTACATCGAGTTTCAAGAGGCCATTGTAAAAAAGAGGCTTCGATCTTCAACTCCATCGTAGATTCAGTCGTGAAAAAAAAATTGTTCGACAATTTCGGCAATTCGTGACATTTTCAAGTAGAGTAGCCCCACTAGACGTGACGTAGAGGCATCTCAGAATAAAAAGAACGATGCATCTTGAAATTAGAGGCTTTAGGCTTTCGAAACGAGCCCAGATTTATTATTTTACAACAACAAAAATTGTAACAGCTTCGATGTTCAGCCGAATATCCGAAATATTTCAATTAACATCAACGCGAGCAACTGTTTTTTTATATTTCTGCGCAATCGGTTACGCAAACGATATCTGACCGAAGCGATATTTTCTATCGCGGTTTCTCGAACAATTGGCCAGAACTGTCAGAAATAAAAAAAAATACATCTCAAGATATCGAGTAATTTTCGATAACGAGCGCGGCTATACGTAGACGAATATAGACGCGGAACGTGCGCGGAAGAGGGAAGAGTATAATAGTTGAGCGTACCCATGTGCTATTCGTTGGCTGCTCTTTTGTATTCAGTAGTCGGTATTCACCGGCGAGCCGATGGCTGCCGTGTTTGGCCAGGATTTTGACGTTGATGACGAGGGATGATAGATGCGTCCTGCATCCATTACGAAAAGTTGGACTCGAGAGATCGAGAGGCAGACCGCGTGATTGCTGCTGCCGGCCTCCCTAGAAACCCTAGGGTATATACGTTACGTTGCTCTTCCTCCGCCCTTGAGATTATGCGATAGAAGTGCGGGAAAAACACCGCAAGTTAACATTCACGAATTTCTCGTGATAACGTTCCAGCTCGTTTCACTTTAGCAGGCTTTTCGCAACGCTGCGATCTTCGACGATCGACAAAACACAGCACATGGTTTTTTTTTTTTTTATTATTCTATCCTAGAATATTTATTTGGATGCAATTATTTTACGATTACTTGTCGTCATCAATCGTGCACGTTGTAATTAAATTAAAAAAATTCACTTAGAAGAATTTTATTCTACAGTGAACATACTGTTCGTGGAGTATACTTTTTCGAAACAGAGCCATTCTGGTGAGTGGAAAAAAATTTTGACGAATGAAGAAAGAGAGAAGAATCGTTATTTTCTAAACACCCAGTAGCCGATAAGCTGAATCACGTTCCACGTAATTGATGCGATTCATATTCATAGGCCGTGGAATCAGAAGTAGCGAGGTAGAATAGCCGGCAATGAATACCGAATATCGGAAGTAACGAAATAGCGTCGTCTTACACTGAATACGCAAAACGAACACAGGAATGGACGACAATTTCAAAACGAAGGGAGGAAGAATACGGCGCGACGCGTTATTACGTGTCCACAGTATCTACTCGCTGGTAAATATAAGTGACTTTAATATTCCGTAAGCACGAAGGCGCCACTTTTTAAAGTTCATGCATCTCCCGAACGTGACTGGGAAATATTACAAAATCCGACGAAAATCTGCCCGGTGGGAACTGGCGGAGTTAGGCGACGGGCCTGGTAAAAAACCGCGTGCGTGTAGAAATCCTTCTTTAATAATCCCCGGCATTTTTCAGCGCCCCGAGAGCGTTGCCTTTCCAATTTTTCTTCCCCCTTTTTTTTTTTTTTTTTTTTTACGAACGTACGAGCAATTAGACGTTGAAACAAATTTATTAACCATTAACTAGGGCTGCAGAAGAGAACGCGTAACCGTGATCAAAATTAACTGTTTTAAATTCGTTGAAAAGTTCATCCTTAAAAAGAAGGATGACACATGTAAATAAATTGCACTTTCAACACATTACAAGAAACGATTCGATATGTGGACAGCTCAGAAATTAATCAGTCTAACATCGAATTACCTTATTAGAAATAATTCGCGCTGTAAATTACTAAATAGCCTTTCGCTGTAAAATTATCAATCGATGAGACAATTTGGTAATTGTATGTAACAAATTATTGCGATATAACTTAATTGCTCCATCGGCCAAAGATTATCTTTTAATGAGAAAAAAAATGTATGCGACGCAAACCACTTGCTACAAATACTTTTAATTTCATCTAAAATTCGCTATATAAAACAAAAAATCTTTACGAAATAAATGTTTTTAACGAAAAAATTTAAAATAATAATTTATAAAAATATTATAATAGAAATTCCATTATCATTTACTAATCCTCCAACACCAATTAATATTAATTATATGTGAAATTTTCGATTAATATTAGGAATTTTTTTAATAATTCAAATTATTTCAAGATTATTTTTATCTATACGTTATTGCCCAAATTTTAATTTTGCTTTTAATAGAACTTCTCGTATTATGAAAGATATTAATACAGGATGATTAATTCGTTTAATTCATATAAATATAATTTATAATTAATCTTACTTGCTACGAACCACTTCCTTCCAACATCTTACACCACTTACGATTGACTTCGTACACTCCGCGATGTTCGAGCTGGTTTACGAAACTAGGCAAGTCAACATGACGCGACAGCAACGAGATTTCTCGACGTTCGAAGCAAATTGCGAGACCTCAAAATGAAATTCTCCATCGGCCCATGGATTAAGTCGGACAATGAGCTCCGCAGCGCGCTGGCTTAATAAATTTCGCTTGATAAAAGAATTATTCTTACTTACGCTTGAGATGAGCGGTCAAAGCTTACTTGGTACAGTATCCAGCTGTTAACTTTTTCTACCCTTTTTACGCACTCGAGCGTGCAATTATACTTTCAGCAAATCTTGGTGACCCGAAATTCAGTTCGCATCAGTTGGTTAACCTGAGCGTGAATTTCTCAAAACCGTTCGCGAATCAAAGTGAACATTCTGTAAATGCCGAATCGTAAAGCCTTGTACGAAAACTCGAACCTATAATATAATATGATATATTAATTTAAAATCTCCCCTCTCCCCCCTAATAATTGAACATCGTTGAATGATTGAAATTACTTCAATCATAAAATAGTAAATAATTCGTTCTCAAAAGTGTACGGTGACTACTTTCAAGATTATTTCGCACGCTCTGTACGTGAACTAAATGAAAGCTACACTTAACTGACAAAAGTTAAAACGAATTTAGTTAAAAAATATAGCACGCTAATTTAGTTAAAAATATAGCACGCTCTAAGGTGTTTGTTGTAGTTGAAATTTTAAAAGCGAGCTATTTAACTATTTAATACTCGGTTTTTCTATAATTTGCTCCATGGTGTTTGAAATGTGCCAATGGCCAACTACTTAACCGAACCGAAGTCATTTAATTGTTGGAAACTGTATGTGATATGTGAGTATGCGCGTGTGAATATCGCGTGCATTTCGAGTAAGAAGTCAATCTTAAGCGAACGATTGAGCGGTTATTTAATTTTTCAATTTCTTCGTCAAATATTCCATTTCTTTCTGCTGCATTTTGTTAAAGTTAATATCTATTAATATACATTTACAATAAATATCTTATAATCTATCTTATATCTTGTATGTACATAAATTGGTTCCAAATTTCACTATAATCGTATCTCAATGTCAATGAAATTCCGAATTGCTTTGAAATCATTACTACAAAAGCCTCCAATACGCACGAACTGTTATACGTTAACAAGTTGACAATTCCATGACTTTCGCGAGCCACTGTGTACTCCACATTCGAGCAAAGGAACAGATCTTTTCGTTCTCGATCGAGATATGTTACTTAACAGTAAATGAAACAAGTCATTAAAAAATAATGTAAAACCAAAACAGGAAATTTCATTTTTTAAGTTAAAATCTTCTTTCAACTAAATTCACTCAATTTCAGACCTTCTGCATAATTTGTCGAACACACAATGGTGAAAAGCTAATGTAACGAGGAGACAAATGATTGAGTTTTCAAATTTTTTTATCGACATTTGTTTTCGATCTTCTCTTGTTACAAGAGTGTACAATTATATCCAGTTACTCGAAGAAATTTTGCGTTCAGTTGATTCAGATAGTTAATGTTCCACTGTAATAATTATGAATGAGTACAAAAATGTTATAAGTACCATTGTAATAAACGCGAAGAAATATCGCTCTACCGTGTTACCGTGATAAAGAAAATACACTAATTGACTATGCAAATCTCTTCCCCTGTTAAGAACATCACGTGGAAGATAATTAATTATTAGACTGCAGATCTTTTCATATTATTATGAATACGACAAAAGAAAAAATAAAACTTAAGTAAAAATTTGTAAAATTTATAAAAAATTAAGTATTGTGACATTTTGTGCATTTTTAAATTTCCTATAAATGCATAAAAATCCGCTCTCTACTCACTATAAGAATTCGTGAATAACATTAATAATTAGAGTATCAGTTCTTGTTTCTGTCACAATAATTAATTGTAACATTAATTATTAACTTATGTATGTCTCATTTCTAGAATTAGCCACATTAACAAATTTCCAAATTGGATCTTCTCAGAAACGGACAGGAAATGTTACTCTCTCTTCTCGAGTTACTTTTCTATATATAGAATTATTTTCTGATAGTACCACGATTTTAAGATCATTCAACATAAAGAAGATGAAAGAAATGTTTAATTTCTTAATGATAAAGAATAAACGCAAAAAATAGTAAAATACAGTACGGTAATATTCTTTATTACGCCATTTATTTCTCGCCTGCGTGTCTAAAGGCTTTGAACGAGTTTTTAAAATTCCTTTTAACCTGTTTTAAATGATTTAATTCAAATTTTATTTTAAATTTTCAATTTAAAATAATTTAAATTTTCATTTGAAATGATTTAATTTCATTTAAATGACTCTCAATTTAGTCGCCATACATTATTCGAAATTAACAATATATCAAAATGACACGTGATTAACAATAACAACTCAAAATATCGTACAAGAACACTTACTGTAAATTAAAAATGATCGCCAAGCGAAATATTTAAATGAAATCGGTGAAGTTGCAACAAGTTTCCATTTGTCTTCGAAATCCATTATCGAAGTTTGCATTTTCGGCGTGCGTACATTTTGAGTAATAACCTCTTCAATAGAGGAACCGAAACGATTTTTCTGTAAGGATATCTTAGGAAGGTCTTGCGACACGTAATCTTGACTGAAGAAAAATCGACAATATTTACGATACGTCGTGAAAACGATAGCTTCCTGTATAAAAGGAACGCACGGAACACTCGTCGTCATAAAATCAAAATAAGTAATTGAACCAAGTTCACTGGTGCAATAAACAAAACTCTCAAAATGAAATCAGTTATCGCTCTCACTTTGGCTGTATTCTGCTTGTCGATGGTAAGTATATATGCTGATTTTATTCCAACACAGTTGACTAACAAAAATTTAGATTTTGCTCGAAATTTTTTGTTCGATTTAATTTTATTATTTAGCTCTCTGTCGGCGAGAATAATAAAAGTAATAATAATAATAATATATAGGTATATAGTCATCTGTGGTCCAACGATATCAAAATCTATCGAAATGTCAAAATCCAAAACGTAGAGAAATTGTTTTATTTTTTTATTACTTTTTGTTCGATCAATAATATCATTTTCTTTTCCTCTCGTTGAATGCGCTGTTCTGTTGTTGCTCTCTTCAAATTCTCTCAATCTCTGTCGCGAAAGTTGCTCGTTGGTTCTCTTGCGACTAACTAACTCGCTCGTATTTCTCTTTCTTCAGTACTACATGGACGAAACTTATCGATTACGCGAAACAATTTTTCTTATAAAAAAGAAAACTGTCGTTTTTGATAGATTTTTTGCGCGCTGATCACGAACCTAAGATTCATGTTTCTTTCCCATTATCCTTAAACTTGAAAAATTTAATTTTGTAATTTTGTGAATTTTTATAAATTGTTTTAATTTTCAAAGACGCTTTTAACCTCTTTTCCATGTTCAATACTGAGCACAGAAAAATGAAAAGCAGCTAGTTTCAGATTTTTTCTATTTTCGAAAAATTTACGGCACTGCTGAGGATCGAGATGAAGAAAATAGAGCGTACAATGTGTGTTTCAAAGAATAGACAAAATATGATAACTGACGATTCAAGAGTTTAACTGGCGTGTCATATAATTGTTTCTTCAGTTCTTCTCAAAAGAACGCAATCGCAAGTGTTCAAAGATCGTTTCTCTAATTTTATTTTGAAAATGAAACAACAAACTGGAGAAAACAGAACTGTCATGTATAATTTGTCTTTAAAAAATCAGTCCTATTTCCAACGATGATGTTATGAAGCTATACTGTGTATAAAAAATGATAGTTTGATAGAGAAAATTATTTACCAGTA
>NW_025109560.1:0-1891 GCF_011392965.1 Frieseomelitta varia
TTTTTTAGGATCCGGGCGCTCGTGAAAATTCCCTTCCGAAGCCGGATAAACTGCCAATCGGTTATACTTTCCTATTGATTTTCCCGGGCAGTTTTTTTTTTTCGTCTCTCTGCCCCTCTTTTTTTTTTTTCTTTTATCACGCGCGGGGTTAGTCTCCTTTGCCCGGCGGACGGAGAGTGAGACGGTTAAAGATTGAAAATTGAGATTGAAATTGAGGAATATAAACAGGGAACAAAGAGAGAGAGAGAGAGGTTGAGTAACAATTAGATTATACGATTGTCGCCATAAGTTTTTAATCAAAGGAAAACGAAGAGTCGAGTTACCAAGTTGTAATTTTTCAATGGATTGGATAAACATAGCGACGGTGACGATGAATCTTTAACCTCTTGCGCTGGTTCGCGGACCATAACGAGTGACCAAACTGTATACAATTCGTTTTCTTTTTGAATTCATTGGTATATCACTAACCTTTTGTCTCGTAATATCGAGTCGTCTCAATTTGAAAGAAAAAGCAAATTGCCAATATCTATGAAATTTCAACTCGAATTTTAAATGTAATTTCTCTAAATTGAACATTAGTAAATAAAGATTATATATATATATATATACACACACAATGTCTCGATACTTTATATCTAAAATAACGTTAAAATTTCAACAAGTAATGCTCATCTCAAAAATTAAAAAGAAAATCGTAAGACAAAGCCTTGCGATGGCAACTAGTTCGTGGACCATAACGAGTGACCAAACCGTACACGATAATTAGTCGCTTTCTTTTTCTAATGAACTCGTCGGTACGATAGAAATTATTGAGAAGTAATAAATTACTTGCTTTGCCTGGGTTATACTTAAATATACTTAGAACTGAGAAAATAATAACAATTTCGGGACAAAAAATTCTCGACGTGCGTGGCACGTTATTTCAGCGCAAGAGATTAACCACTTGCAACTGATTGCGGACCATAACGAGTGACCGAACCGTACACGATAATTAGTCGCTTTCTTTTTCTAGTGAACTCGTCGGCACGATATCACCGGATAGAAATGACTAAAAAGTAATAAGTTTATTATTTGTTTTGCCAGGGTTACATTTCAACATGCATAAAACTGTGAAAACTATTGCAATTTTCGGCCAAAAAATTCTCCGACGTGCGTGGCACGTCATTCCAGCGCGAGAGGTTAAATTTCAAAATGTCCCGCGAGACTCCCTAAATTTTCAACTCCCTAACTAAACGATTAAGTCGTGGTAAAAGAAAGTCGTCGCGAAAGAGTTAAGAAATGAATTTAACCTCTTCGATCGCGAAGTTGTTTCGAGAGAGAGAGAGAGAGAGAGCTGACCGAACGCGACCGTTGGAGGAAGGATTTCACTTTCTATCGGTGGCATAGAAAGGGAATATAATTTCGGCGATTTTCTCTTCTGCATTCGGATGCAGGCGCGTGGCAGATCCTCCGTTATTTGAATACGCACGCCAAGCGGATTCCGCAACCTTGCCGGGGGAAGTGTTTACCTTCTCGTTGCTCTTATTCTAGTCGAATTGACGAGCGCGTAATTATTCGTTTCCCCTCTCTCCGCGGGAGAGCAAGCAGCAAGCACTATAGTCGTTCGTTGGCGATCGATGCAGAACTATTTTCCTTACCGTGTATATATGCACGTGTGTGTACGTGCGTGCGCGTGTGTGTGTCTGTCCTGGGGTAATTTCGAACGATGGAAGTTTCAACGTGACCGTATGGAGCGTATTTCCACACGTGAAACACGGACAACTTTTCCTGCGTCGTTTACCGGCCCAACCGCTTTCCAGCGACGTATTATTCTCGCGACAGCCGCGAGAGAGAACTCCCGCGGCAAAGGGAGACGCGGTTTGGATCATTTTTCTTTTTTTTTTTTTTTTTT
>NW_025109560.1:1901-8147 GCF_011392965.1 Frieseomelitta varia
TTTTTTTTCTTCCACCCCCCTCGAAAGAGTAACCAAGAGTGTCCGAGGAACGCTCTCAAAAGAAATTCAACGGAACAGCCCAACTGCGTGGCTCGCTTTTTAGACTCGCGTTGCGACACCGATAGTTTCGCTTTCCCGCAACATTTTGTCTGCTGTCGCTTTTTTTGTCTGGAAGAATACACGTACGCGTCATTACGTGCTACGCCACGCTTCGGAAGCACGGAAGTTTAACGCGTAATTCTCCCTAAATCAAGCATTAACCTCTTGCGCTGGAAACTGATTCGCGGACCATAACGAGTGACCGAACCGTATACAATAATTCGTCCTTTTCTATTGAACTCGTCGGTGTGATATCACTGGATAGAAATTATTGAGAAGTAATCAACTTCTTTGTTTTGCCTGGGTTACAGGCAGTACAAGAGAAAAAAATTGCGTGACAAAATTAATCCTCAGAATTTCGTAAAAATGTCAACATCACTTCGAAGCTGATAAATACCTCGAAAGCTAATAAAAATTGAAGAAATCTTAACACTTTAACCACCGACGATCGAAGCTTATTGAAGTTTCCATTGGGAACTTTTTTATCGAAATAAAAAGTATAGAAAACTTTACAACACTGTCTCGTACAGAAACGTTTTATTCGTACATTTCATGAAAAATCACTTGAAGCTCTAAAAATACGTTGCTTTACATCTAAAATTTCTGGAAGAAATTACAAATCGGTCATTTTTGATAGTTCTAATTCGGTTAAAGAACCCATTTTTGCCCCAAAATTGCTATATTCTCTCAGTTTTATATATATTTAAGTATATTTATATTTTTAAATATATTTAAGTATATTTATATTTTTAAATATATTTAAGTATATTTATATTTGTATTTATATAAGTATATTTATATTTTATAATATAAGTATATTTATATTTATAAGTATATTTATATAAATATATTTATATTTAATTGTAAACCAGGCAAAGCAAATAATAAATTTATTACTTCTCAATAATTTCTATCCAGTGATATAATACCGACGAGTTCAAAAAGAAAGCGACGAATTATTGTATACGGTTTGGTCACTCGTTACGGTCCGCAATCAGTTGCCAGCGCAAGTGGTTTAAAGTGGCCTTATTTTTCTTACATCGTCGTCTGTTCTCACGCTTCGTATGACAAAATTCTGCTCTATCATCCTGCCTCTCTCTCTTCCCTTTGACAAACGGAGAAGCTCCTGGCGTGCTGTTCGTTCTCGCGAGGCTGTACGTAGCGCGTTTGAACGATCGAGCGCGTTTCAAGCGCCATACGAGAGTAATTGCCAGTGGATCGGGCGAAATTTTACAGGAAGTTTGTTTCTCGTTCGCGCGAACGTGTTGCCAGCGGTCTTTTATCATGGCTGGTATTTTTGAATTTCACTGGAACGAAGCGAGAGAGTGTGTGTGTGTGTGAGAGAGAGAGAGAGAGAGAGAGAGAGAGAGAGAGATAGATAGATATCGGGGTAGGAACCCGTGCTCACACGAGCAAACGCTGTTTGAGCCTGGCCGTTCGATAATTAAAATGGAAACCAGCGCTCGAACGCAATATTGCGTTGCAACAATGGAAAGTGTGTATTATAAAACAAGCGGTGTGCGCACGTGTTGTATCCTCCACCGGCGATCTAAGCGCTTTATGCGCCCCGAAAATTTCCCTCGTTATTTGCAATTTCAAATCCTTCACGCTGATTCTTCACGTGTGGATCGTCGGAACGATCCTCTGCACGATCGATAGAAATCGGAGTCCCTCGTCGGCAGCTAGCGTGATAACGGAATTAAAATACAAATTGCTACTTCGGAAACGTAGCCACCAGGCTTGTGTGTTTTAATGAAATTCGCGCGTGTACACTTTCTAGATCGTTATCTTCGGGTGAAATCGAAGTAGGGAAGAGTTCTGCGGAGAGTTATCGGTGGATTTTCAATTGTTTGCTCTTTGCCGATTTCTTTCGAATTTTTCATCGAAATTGACACCTTGTGTTTGTTAAAGACT
This sequence comes from Frieseomelitta varia, assembly GCF_011392965.1. NCBI lineage: Eukaryota > Metazoa > Arthropoda > Insecta > Hymenoptera > Apidae > Frieseomelitta > Frieseomelitta varia. The sequence continues at coordinate 3,915 of NW_025109560.1, forward strand.
TTTCAATTTGTTTTAATTAATATCAGAGTCTCTCTGCTACGGTGAGTGCAATAATATTGAAGTTGAAGATCAAACATTTCTAGTTCGTGATCAGGACGAGAATTATTGTGCGTACAAAATACTTCTGTCCTTTCGCGACTGAATCACTTTGCTTATTTCACTCTCGGAAATCCCGCGAAGTTCGCAAAAATTCAAAATTCCCGCGTCGGACTTTTCATGGCTCGAGTCGCCAAGTCCGCAAGCGGAATATTGTTGTACAGGAAAAACGCAAATGATGTTTATTAAATAACAACAATAATGGTGGTTAAGCAATAAATAACTCTTTCTAAACAACACGATCGACTCTTTTTTTTTTAACAACTCTTCCTTACGGTTCCAATCGACCCTGTTTCTAACTCTCTCGGCCCTCTCCCTTTTTCAAAAAGAAAAACGCTTCACGCCAACGTAGCGCTTCTCTCACCACATTCAAATTTTTTTCTTTTTCACGCATTTCTACACGCTACATGTAATATTATTATTATTTATTGTAATCCTTGCCTAGGTGGCTTAGGATGGCTTCCGGTTTACAATGTGTATCTCTTTACATCTCTCTTTCTTATTTTCTAACTCTATAACTAATTATCTTGTTGTCTACATCTTATGGAACTAATTTATCCTGTGTTCTGTCGTATAATCTCGCAGTCTTCTTGTAGGAACTGAAAGTAAAAAAAAAAAAAGACGAAACTATCTTCTATTGGTTTTTAATATTGTCTTTGGTTTTGTTTTGCTGCTTCTTTTTCTATTCCTCTCTCCTGCGTGTCCTTCGTATGTCTATTCCTTTAATCCCCTCTAACACTCTCCCCTCTACATGGTCGTTTGCCTCTTCTGTACACGCTACATATAATATAATAACTATGACACTACATTATCAAAGCGTTGCGTCGCGCCGATCTTCTGGTATCGACAGGAGAAAAGAGAAAAATGGGACACGAAATGTTGCGACGCGTCGTTAGTTTCTCGCAGCGACGTAGATAAATAAATAAATCACGATGGCGGCGCGAAAAGGAGAGGAGCAGCTCATCCTCATCCGTTGATCGGGCAAAATTTCGCAATGTGGCGTTGAGATTGACGGGAGGACCGGTTTTCTCTTTCGCCCAAACAGAAAGAGGAAGCGCGCCTTTTTCTTGCTCCTCTCCATCTCTCCCTCTCTCTCTCTTTGTCTCTCGTTTCTCTGCCTCTTGGCTTCGGTTTATTTTCTCTTCCCTCTGTCTTTTACCAGTCACGTTCTCTAACAGGTACCAGTACAGGTAAAATGTACTCGCGGCGTTACGGGGAAACGCGTAGGATTTTCTCGTACGGCCAACTCTTTGCACGTGTGTTTCGAGCGAGGACGGGCGCTTTTATTTGGCGAATCGCAGATAACACGTGGCAGGAATAGTTCGCAGGATATGTCTTAATTAGTTTTAGATGTATCCTGTGTCTTAACGCGTTGAATGCGACGATGAGGGGAAACGCGTAAAACTCGAGTGTTAATCACTTGCGCTGGCCAACTGATTGCGGACCATAACGAGTGACCAAGCCGTATACTACAATTCGTCGCTTCTTCTTTTGAACTCGTCGGTGTGATATCGCCGGATAGAAATTATTACGAAGTAGTAAAATTTATTACTTGTTTTGCCTATTTTATTTTACTTAAATATAACACATGAAACGGAGGATATATTACAATTTTGGGACAAAAAGTTCTCGACGTGTGTGGCAAGAGGTTAAAAATTAACCAATAAATTACGGTTGCTTCGTTTGTTTCAATACGAATTTTAAGTATGTTTAGTAAGCTTTTACTTGTAGTATGAATTTGTAAGTTTTTACTAGCAGGCACGATCGACAGTTTTAATAATTAATTTCGAAGATTACTTTCGTAAAGCTTAACCACTTGCGCTGGCCAACTGATTGCGGACCATAATGAGTGACCGAATCGTATGCAACAATTTGTCGCTTTCTGTTTGAACTCGTCGGTATGATATCATACCGGATAGAAATTATTGCGAAGTAATAAATTTATCATTTGTTTTGCCTATTTTGTTTTACTTAAATAACACTTAAAACTGAGGAAATATTGCAATTTTGGGGCACAAAAAATTTTCGAACGTCATTCCAGCGCAAGAGGTTAATGTTTATAATTTGAGTGAAATTTTTCAATATTAGGTTCATTGCTGCAAACGGTGTAAGAAATTGATGCATAGGGCATACAACATGTAAAAGTAATTTAATTTATTATGTCATTCGCGTGTACTGTAATATATCGTAGTAAAGCACTGCAAAACAAAGAAAAGGTGTATCAATACAGTCTTCATAATGTGATGACTTTCTTGGCATAATTTTTTGCTCATTGTTCTGAATTTTTTCACAACATCTTCTACATAATCATTACCTCGGTCGAAAAGACTTTTTTTCGTTTCATGGTGTGGTTTTCTCAAGAAAATGCAACTTCACTATATCCTAAAAATGAAATGTAAAAAATAAGTGAAAACCGGAGAAACGACGATCCCTCAGTAAAATAAATCCATTAAACATGGTTGTATACCTTGTATTTGTTGCAGACACAATATTCCAATATATATATATATATATATATATATATATATATATCGTATAATAACAGATTCATGTTTGCGTTCTGAACAAATTATGTAAAATCATGGCATTCGATGTGTTAATGAGTTCTTTCTAGAACGCGATAATTGGTTTACATTTCTAGACGATTAATCGATTAATCGATCAAAACTTTGCACTCGCTGGTTTAGAAACGGATGAAATTGAGGATGAAGTAGCAACCGGAGCATTCGTACTCGTTTTGTAAATATTTTCGAATATTTTTCATTCAGAATGTAATTCTTGTCTCGCGGATCTACTTCCGTTGTGCTTCCTTCCTTGGTGAATCGTGGATGAAACGCGAAATATACGTTGAAAAGGATCGGGAGATGCCGGGGGAATATTTCATAAATATTTTTCATTCAGAAACGTAATTCTTGTCTCGCGTTCTGCTTCCTTCTTGTGGTGAATCGTGGATGAAGTATAAATTATAATATCAGGATAGTCATCCTGGCTTTATGCAAGACGTGACAATTAGTTTGCATTATCGAGCAGATCGATCGGAACTTTGCACCCACAAAGGTGGCTCGCGGAAAACGTATAAATACGTGCGTGAACATATCGAGGGATCACGATCTCGATTTAGAAATCGAATAAATCGCGAATATAGATATTCCCGACGTCGTGAATTACCTCGGATGCTTAATATCTTCGAACATTCTACTTGGAACACGGTTCGTATACACTTCTTACACGTGTATACCTCGACCTGTGTGTGAACTCGTCCCATTTGGACAGAGTCCAGCCCTTCTTCCAAAGATCTCAGACCACGGAGGAACTGGTGGTCTTTCTTCGCGGGGATGGATTTCGTTTCGAATAAATTTCACTCGCGAGAGGGTGGATCTCGGCTAAGCCCGTATAAGAGTTCATATTTTGATCTCGGCGGAAACTGTGAGGGACAATGTTACAGAAATTTCGTAATCGCGCGCGTGGTGGTTCGTGCGTCCGAGCTAAACTCCGGGGATGAGAAAGATGCAGCAGTTTCGTCGGGAGGGACGACGAAATTCAGACGAGTTTCCAACGTACGATTGTTAAACGGAGCTTAGGGGCTGCCGCGAATTCTGACAGGAACTAATGACTCGTGATTTTGTTTGAAATACGAGAGGAATTCCGTGAGTTATTTTGCATTTTGTATTACGATGATATTCGCAGTTGAGCCTGAGTTGGATTTACTTTGTAAAGGAAATTTTTGTACTTGTGTTGTGAATATTCCGGGCAGTGTATTTCGGCTCTGGATTCGAATGATTTGCATTTTCCTCGAGCTCGGGAATTTATGCTACCAGCAGCTGGAACATCGACGATCTAATCCGTCGCATTGCGAACGCCAGAAAATCGTTTCGTGCGTTTCGCATTCGCAACATAACGAGCTTATAAGTAACGCGTGTAAGTTGTCGGAATTAATATCTGTTAATGTTGATGAGAGATGTTGACCGGTGTATGCAGCGATACATTCGTCGTCATTAAAATGTGACAATTCCTCTTGATATATCAGTCTTTGTAATTGAAGGATTTGCAGCTCCCATTTTTTACACGGTTTCTGTTTCATTAAAAAAAAAAAAAAAAAAAAAAGGAAAACGTAAAAAGGAATTACATAGCTTAGAG
>NW_025109561.1:0-1699 GCF_011392965.1 Frieseomelitta varia
GAATATCAAGAATACGATGTAGTTTCTCAGTCTCAAATTCTAGAATTTGTATCAGGAGAATATGTTACTCGAAGAGGTGGCACGCCAAATCCCGAGAACCAGCTGTGCTCCTGGTATTGCAAATATTCAGAAAATTTTTAGGGGCGAATATCTGGAAAAGCAGCCGGCTACTATGGCTGAAATTTTAGATTTTGAATCAGGAGAATATGATACTCGAAGAAGTGGCACGCCAAATTCCGAGAACCCGCTGTGCACTTGCTATTGCAAGTATTCATGAAATCTTTAGGCACGAATATTGGGAAAAGCAGCCGTCTTCTGAGGCTGAAATTTTAGATCTTGTATCAGGAGAATATGATACTCGAAGAGGTGGCACGCCAAATTCCGAGATCCAGCTGTGCTCCTGGTATTCACTGGTACCGAGGGGGCCGGCGAGATAAGCCCACGGAGGGTTATACCCTCCGTTGCCGGCCAATTGGGTTGGACTCTCGGGGGCAGTGGTTGATAGCCTACATCGCAGGCTAGAGGCGGCAACGTCTCGGCGGGTGAGCTGCGCTGAAACAGCTCGCGGCCGGCAAGCTTAACCGGAAGGGATTTAGAAAGGTCCCGGCCGAACCCAAGGTTGGACCCACGAGCTTGCACTCCGGGTCTAATTGGGTAGTTCCCGTGTCAACGAGAACGCGCTGAGCGGGCGTATCCCGGTCCCGCGCCCGTGGGGGCAGTGTCTGATAGGGCTTCATGCCAGGTGCAGGCACGTAAAACACAAAACAAGGGTTGTGCTCCTGGTATTGCAAATATTCAGAAAATTTTTACCAGCGAATATCTGGAAAACCTGTCGGTTTCTCTGGCTGCAATTTCAGATTCTGTATCAGGAGAATATGATTATCGAGGGGGTGGTATGTTATGTTCGGGATCCATCTTTGTATGTGGTATTCCAAATATTCAAAAGATTTTTAAGCGCGAATATCTGGAAGACGAGGCTGTTTCTCTGGCTGAAATTTCAGAGGAGGAAGAGGTTGCGACTGGATCGATTGGAAAGGAAGTTTACGTGTTTGGGCGAACGTCATGCGACGAGAGAGATCTTCGATCCTCCTTTTTCATCTGTACTGTGGAAGTTTACTGCGAGAACTTAAAGGCGCGTTAAACAAGAAGTGAAGCAAAAGGCAAAATCGGAAGTAGAGATTTTATCGCAAGTATAAAACGAAGGGTTAGAGAATTCCTCTTTACTCGAGCGGATGATTTTCTTTTGGTTTTCTGTTATAGGATTTCTTTTTTTTTTTTAACTTATTGCATACTATCCGAATATCTGATGAATTATGTAAATTCTACGAATATTTTGGAATGTCAATCCATATTAGTACTGGAACTACTGGATTGCTCAACTTCAAAAATTTTATAAATTTATATCTATTTTTTGAGATCTTTCCTGAAAAATGCAAATAAGGACTTTATTCCTTGCCTCTTTCTTGAATTTTGCAGATACAAATTTTAGACTTCAATCGTAGTTTTAATAATAAACGATTTCCTGTCACATTAAGGTGAGAGAATTAGTATAATACAATCGATTATTATTGGTCGTATTAACGAATTCATCTGATTTCTCTAAAAAGAGACTAGACAGTGTAACCACTCGCACAAAAATTAATTTATTTGGTTGTTCTGACGTATTGGTCAAAACATCCGATCAACAAAAGAAAAAAAA